>NC_061526.1:9482500-9532500 GCF_022379125.1 Scophthalmus maximus
TTCTGAGGATGAGGGATTTGTTGAGGTGTTTCAAGAGGTTCACATGTCTTGGGATGTTTTTCAGGGGGACCACGTTAAAGGGGTTCCAGGGAACTTTGTGGTGGTACGAGCAACCCCTTAATAGATCTCAGATATTTTTGAGGAGGAATTTGGGATTGCGAACGAGTTCAAGAGGTGCTTCCGTAGGTCCACTGGATCTGTAGAGTTGGTTTCTGGAGACTCTGATGGGCTTCCATGGGGTATTTCAGGTTCTGTTTGGAAGTCTCATGGATCCATCCCTGCCTTCGCAGGATATGTGAAGAGATGCATGAGGTTTTCCAGGTTGTCCCAAGAAATCCTTGAATGGGTCTCGTTGGGAATCTGAAGAGTTCTTGGGGTACTTGGGGGGGTGACTTCAGGTGGTCTGATCTTTGAAGTGGGACATGATGCGATTACACGTGTCATGGACTGGACACACCGTTTAGATAATGTGTCGTCTGTGCAGACGCTCCAGAGATTCTTAACTCATTGGGGACGACGTGGACTTGGGTCTGACTGTCTGGGCTTTTTCTGCGTCACGTCTCACCAGTTCACCTCCTCGTCTGGGCTCACAAGCGCTCCTCTGTCAGCCTCCGTGCTTCCATCTCATCACATTACACAGGAATTCAGCTGACTATCGGTCGAGCCATGAGGAATGTAGGACAAGCTGCGCTTATAATAGGAACTTAAACACAGTGGACGGTTATGGTGCAGCCTCGCTGCCGAGCAACGCAACAATGAAGCGACACAAACGCAGACAGAAGACGTGTCTCGTCCATTCTGCTGAATCACGAACTCTGGTGATAATCTCATCCGAGGACCTGAGACCTGAAGAGTAATTCTTCCACAAGTTTGACAGGAATGTGAACAACTCCTCGAGTGTTAATACAGCAAACAGACTGACCCTTTTCTTCACCTTTATTTACCCTGCTTCACATTCTTACACTTTCTATTGTTAGCAGCTGAGCGGCTCAAGGTTCAAACAGCGCTGCTCATGAGCATCGCAGTAAGTGAACTGCTCCATCAATCTGCAAATCAGAATTGCAGCAACAGAAAAACGTTTGTCATCGTTCAGATTCAGTGGCTTCAGGGTTTTATCAGAGAAGGAATGTTTGATTTGGTTCTTTCAGAAGGATGTAGAGGTCGGCGAGGGCGGTCTGGGCGTTTGTCCGAGAGTTCCCCAGCCTCCCTAAAGTAGTAGCCGTGTGGTTCATGTGTTAGCGTGTCTGGTAATAGGACACAGTGTGTCGGTTCTGACTAATTGATAAGAAGCTGCAGCCGTCACAAGAGAAGCCTCTCTGCCTTCGACCTCTCCTTTTGTCTCTTGGTTTTGTTTCATCCTGCCACCAACTGAAGAAACTGTAAAAAAAACTGCAATTGACAAAACAGTGACAGTGTGAGTGAATGTCAGAGCGCATCTGTTTGTGTGTGAGGGACGGAGAGAGAGAGAGGGTGATGAAAGTGTGAAACGAGAGGACGAGTGTTGGAGCAGCGAGCAGCTGTTTGAATTCACACACATACACGTTTCCCATGTTTGTGAGAATCTTCCTCCATCTTTATTTTCATCTGTGAATGAAACCGTCTTCGCCGAAACACGATCTGTCGCCGTGATGAATTCCTCCTGTCCGCAAACGATCCCACACTTTTTGTTCGTCACAAAAATGGAGCCAAATCACCACGATCGCCCTCTGGTGGCTGGCTGCAGTATAGGTCATAAGCCCTGTCCCCTCCATGTTAGCATGATGGGGACATGGACCAAACTAAAAATTACAGTTGACGTTAAATAAATCCAAAGATATTTTCTGTAATTTCTGTCTGCTGGAGAAAAAGCCATAAATAAATTCTAAAAAAATTAATCTCTCCTGAAAAATTAATAACTAATTTGTTGATGTTGTCACGAGTTAATGACAAAACGTCGACTGTTTGAAACGAAGAACAAAGAGCTGGTTTTGTCGATACGTCCGTCCGTCGTTGCTCTTCATACTCACGTCACCTGAACTCCTTCAGAACGACCACTAGAGGGCGCCGTCACTCGTCAGTTAAACGTATGTTTCTTTTTCGAGCATGAGAACACGGCCGATGCTGATGTCTCTTATCAACACACTGTACAATCCTCACGCCCGTTGTCGGCAAAAACACCACGCGTGAAAGAGTTCAAATCTTTTACAACACGTGTCACATTTCTTCTTCTTCTTCTTCTTCTTCTTCTTTAGTGCGAGCAGATTGGTCAGTAGGATTGTGGGTCACAGCGGGTCGATGACTGCAGCCTGCGGGCGAGAGTGTGTGTGTGTGTGTGTGTGTGTGTGTGTGTGTGTGTGTGTGTGTGTGTGTGTGTGTGTGTGTGTGTGTGTGTGTGTGTGTGTGTGTGTGTGTGTGTGTGTGTGTATGTGCCACTGCAGCCTGTTATGTAAGGAACCGTGGCTATTATTAGCCTGCTACTGAGGCTCTGGGGACAGACTGTGTGTGTGTGTGTGTGTGTGTGTGTGTGTGTGTGTGTGTTAGAGAGAGAGAGAAAGCAGTGACCAGTTGCCTTGTAGTTCACATGGTGACGCAAAAATAGAAAACTAATTATAGTCAATTCTGAAGACTGTGTGTGTGAGTGTGAGTGTGAGTGTGTGTGTGTGTGTGTGTGTGTGTGTGTGTGTGTGTGTGTGTGTGTCCTTGTGTGTGTGTGTGTGTGTGTGTGTGTCCTTGAACAAACGATGCTCAGAGCTGATGCCTTTGAAATGTGTCCAAAGCTGCAGTTCCTCTCACGGCCCCTGGGTGGTGTCTGAAGCCCTGTGTTCTCTGTACTGACCAGCAGAGGGCGACGACTCTATGAGAAAGACATTTTCCAGAGGAGTTTATGGTTCAATCTGTAGTTGCAAGTCTTTTGTACATTATGATCCATTTACAGTCAAACAGGCAATAAAGCACCGGATGTGTAGGGGGCGTGGCTACAGAATGATTGACAGCTGGCACCGTCCAATGGGTGCAGGTTGCAGGTGTAGTTAGACGTGCAGTGCACGAGCTGCAGCTCCTCCAAATATGGTTACATCTGGTTTCAAACAAACAAGATGGTGCCGGGCCAAAGTGGAGGCTTCAGAACGTCAGTCCACGGACCAATGGGTGACGTCGTGACTGAATGTGTGTCTGTCGTCAGCCTCCAAAGGCCCAGCAGCCAATCAGACGCCTTCTGAAGTTGATATCGTTCTCATATGGAGAATCAATCTAACCGGTCTGATCTCTGTGTTTATAGGACTGTTTTGAAGATGCCTACGACCGGATACCGGCGTGAGTACAGACACACACACACACTCACTCACACACACACACACACACACACACACACACACACACACACACACACACACACACACACTCACTTCCTCTTCTGACAGTTGGATTCAGTTTCACTCTGTGTGTGTGTGTGTGTGTGTGTGTGTGTGTGTGTGTGTGTGTGTGTGTGTGTGTGTGTGTGTGTGTGTGTGTGTGTGTGTGTGTGTGAGTGTGTGTGCAGGGCGTGTCAGATGGACCTGCAGACGGCCATCCAGGAGACTCAGTGTGCTCTCAATCTGGTCCTCAACAACAAGTTCTCCGAGGCCCTGGACCTCCTCAAACCATGGTAACCACGGCAACATGTGTGTTTTCACACATCCAGACCCCGCCCAGTTTTTAAGCATTTGTCAAAACGATGCAGTGGGAGTCAGGCACAGAGCTGTCGTAACCACAACAGAGTTTAATTACTGTGTGTGTGTGTGTGTGTGTGTGTGTGTGTGTGTGTGTGTGTGTGTGTGTGTGTGTGTGTGTGTGTGTGTGTGTGTGTGTGTGTGTGTGTGTGTGCGTGTGCGTGCGTGCGTGCGTGCGTGCGTGCGTGCGTGCGTGCGTGCGTGCGTGCGTGCGTGCGTGCGTGCGTGCGTGCGTGCGTGCGTGCGTGCGTGCGTGCGTGTGTGCAGGTGGAGAGACAGCATGTACCACGCGTTAGGTTACAGCAGCATCCTGGTGATGCAGGCGACCATGACGTTCGAGCACAGAGACATCCAGACTGCCATGGCAACCATCAAGGACGCGTTGAACACCTGTCAGAAGTGAGACAAAAAAACTAACGTCCAGTTTCTTCGGAAATCATACCTTTATTGTATCAACCACACCTCAGGTGTTTAAAATAGGATCTTTATGGCGTTTCACCTCATTTGATCCGTGACAAAGTCTTCAACAAATATTTGCCGCAGGTTTAGGAAGAAGAACTCGGTGGTCGGATCTCTGTCCAGTCTGATCAGCAAACAGACCAGGCTGCAGGAAGGTACGCAAACACACGTCCTGCTGGCTTGATTGACAGCTGTGGGAAATAAAAATGACAGGAAGTGACCGTCTGAAGTTGTGTTTTCTGTGTTTGCAGAGGAGATGCACGCGGAGATCTGCTACGCCGAGTGTCTCCTGCAGAAAGCCACGCTGACGTTTGTCCAGGTCTGAATCGTTTCCACTGTCTGTCGTCATTTTTTTCAAAATGGCCACTAGATGCTGCTCAAATGTAAAATGTAAAATTGTCTGACATGACTGGAACTTCTGACTCTTTTCCACACTGAGGTTATGGTCTAAGAAGAAGATGTTGCTTCCCCTAAATGTCTTTTTTAAGAATAAAGTTTTACTGAAACTATATCAAAGGTTGAACGCGGTTGTGTTTGAGATCGTATGTCCTGAATTACCAGATGTTTTAGTCCTGTGGTTCCCAACTTTTTTTGGCTGTGACCCTTTAAAATCAGTTGATACTGATAATGATGTGTTTTAACTGAAGATGTACTTTGTTATTCTTCGAAGTAAAGGTTGCCATATTTGTTATGTACATACATATCTCAATAATTATTTTTTTTTAAAGTTTTTACTAAAGATGTGGATAAGATTGTAAGAAATTTGAATGAAATGTAATTTTTCCTCTGCGGCTCTTTTCCAGGACGAGAACATGATCAGTTTCATCAAAGGAGGAATCAAGATTCGAACAAGCTACCAAATCTACAAGTGAGCGATTGATTTGAAAGAGATCACATTCATATTCTAGACTCTATCCACTCATATTTGGAGCTGTACTGGGATAGAATCATTAGTTTTTCATCTAAATTGATATGAAAACTGTTTGCAGATTCACTGTCAAGCCCACTGATGCTGCTGAGATTAATTGATTCAGTTGTAAATGCTGCTGATATCCCAACATGTTCAAACGCAGCATATTCTTACTTCATAATGTATCTACGTTCAAATCAAAGATGTTGATCTTGACGTCAATGTTTTTTGTCGTCCCAACAGGGAATGTCAGAACGTGCTGAACGTCAATCAGGATCTGGCCGGCCAGTCTGATTTGTTCAGGCAGTTTGAGGGCGGAGTCAAGCTCGGCATCGGGTCCTTTAACCTGGTGGGTTGTTTTTTTTTTCCAAGAGACTGCTTTGTTTTATTCACCTAGAAGTCCCAGACATAAGGAGTTTGAGTGCAACTTCTTGCTTATTCTCTGCCACAATTAGGAGTGTGTCATCGGCATATTGGCGAATCGAAGATAAAGTCTCACTCACCCAGACGCAGTATAATAACAATGTGATCTATTGAATTTGTGATTTCTCTTTAATGTGATACTCTCCTCTGTCTGTCTCTCTTTCAGATGTTGTCTCTCCTTCCTCAGAGGATTTTGCGGTTGCTGGAATTCATTGGATTCTCAGGGAACAGGGTCAGTTCGGCCTCAGAGTTTTTTTTTCACAGAGACTTTTAATGACTGACTTTTTTTGATAATGCCTCTGTGCGTTTTAATGTTTTATTTTGAAGACTCACCCAGTGGAATCACTCACTAGTGATTACTCCCCCTGAACCATTTGAAAAGCCTTTAGTGTGAAATTCCTGAAGTAAGACTTTGGTTTTTATCGAAGATACATTTTTTTCTCTCTGTTTCCTTGCAGGACTTTGGTTTGTCTCAGTTGAGAGAGGGGGCCTCCAGTCAGAGTTTGCGATCCATCCTCTCTGCTCTGACTTTGCTCTTTTACCACACATACGTTTCCCTGATCCTCGGTAGGAAAACACACACACACACACACATACTCTCTCTCGCCCTTTCCCACAAACATGAGCTGGATCTTGAATTTTGTTGAGCAATATAAAGGTCGCAGGTTCCAGATTCCAATCAGAGCCGTATGAACGTATGAGTTATCATTGTAAAACTTTGGTCCTCAGTTTGTTTTCATGCTGTGAGCTCAGGGTGTTTGTGCGTAAGACGATAACGTTGTTGATGTTGTGTTTGATAAGGAACTGGGGAAGGGAACCTGGTGGAGGCTGAAGCTCTGCTGGAGCCGTACCAACACAAATACCCCAAAGTAAGTCAACTTCATACGCAACTACACACAGTTCAGTGTAGCCAATGGGGATTTTCTTAATCATTAAACTAAAAACTTGATTCTGTTTATTTATTGTCCCTTCAGGGCTCCATCATCCTCTTCTACACCGCTCGCATCGCCACGCTGCGAGGAAACTTCGAGAAGGTCTGAAACGCAGACACACATTCTCTCCTTTTCTAAAGCCTTAGCCGTAACCGTACACCTCCATCAAAGTCACGTTGTATTGAGACAGAGTTGTGTGTGTTCCAGGCCCGGGCCAGGTACGAGGAGTGTATCAGCAGCCAGCAGGAGTGGAAGCAGATCCACCACCTGTGCTACTGGGAGCTGATGTGGACTCACTCCTACCAGCAGGAGTGGCAGCAGGCGTACCGCTACGCCGACCTGCTGTGCAAGGAGAGCCGCTGGTCCAAGGTGCACACGACAGCGTGATTCACCATTCGAGGAACTTGAAATTACATTTGTCAGAGAACCAGACTTTATGCAATCGTGTCGAGGACGATCTTAGGAGTTCAATCCCGTCTCCACGTTCTCCCCTCTGCAGGCCATCTATGTGTACCAGAAGGCCGCCATCATCAGTATGATGTCAGAGGAGGACGTGAAGAAGACGGGGGAGGACATCGTGGAGCTCTTCAGGTCAGTGCGCCTCCACGTTTCATGTTAAACATTAAAATGTGTTTAAAATACTTTATTCCTGGTTAGAAATGAAGAGGGATCAGATGTTTCACCGCTTGTTTCTGAAAGAAACAGTCAAAAATGAAATAAGTGTGTGTGTGTGTGTGTGTGTGTGTGTGTGCAGGCAGGTGGAGGGGCTGAAACAGCGCCTGGCGGGGAAGTCGATCCCAACGGAGAAATTTGCTGTGAGGAAATCCAGACGCTACAAAGCTGCTAGCCCCGTGCCCCTGGTTATCCCCGCTCTGGTACACACACACACACACACACACACACACACACACACACACACACACACACGCATGTCTCTGCAATCCACACGTGTGTTGAATCAGTCAAAGACCGTTTGAATGTCTCTTCTTTAACAGCTGAAGACATTCTTTTTCTCTCTGTAGGAGATGATGTACGTTTGGAACGGTTTCACCATCGTGGGGAAGAGAGCCGACGCCACCGAGGCGCTGCTGGTTACCATTGAGGCGGCGGAGGAGCAGCTACGCAACGACCCCAGTGGGTTCAAAACTGCTGCTAGCACGACCACTAACACCGTTTACAGCCAATACTGAGCTCAGGCAGCACACAGGGGTTCCTCAGGGCTCTGTGGTTGGCCCACTTCTCTTCTCAAATGACCGTGTCGAATCACATCATGCAGCATGTTTTTAGATGTACGCTGACAGTACGTGTTTGTATCTGTAGCAAACCTTTCATCAGTGTCTAGGCTGCTGTCACAACTTTTACAATTCAGAGCAGCTTAGTTTTCAAAACTCATCGGAAGTTGAGACGTTCAAATCAGAGATTGTCTGACGAAGATCTGACGTTTCCTGTGGGCAGGTTCTTACTATACAAACATGTTCAGCTGTAAGTTCTTGTGTCACCACTTGGTCACACATCTAAAATACTCAAACAAATCTCACACGCTCAAAGATCATAGTCCTGTAAATATGGCTAATTGTGTTGTTGTTGTTGTTGTTGGTTTTACATCCTTGTTGTTGATTCAAAGCCACGACTCTGTGTTGCTGAGATCCCACATGACCCGGGCGTCTCTCCCTCTGCGTCTCTCAGACCCCTCAGAGTTTCACCCGGACGACAGCTGTCTGGTCCAGATGTTGAAGGGACTCTGTCTGAAACATCTGGGCAGGTTACTGCAGGCTGAGCTCTGCTTCACACAGGTCCTGTCCAGGTAACACACACACACACACACACACACACACACAGGTTCAGTGCTCAGTCTTGCTGTGTGTCTTGTGAGGTTGATTCCGTGTGTGTGTGTGTGTGTGTGTGTTGTCAGTGAGGGTCGTATCCGGTACGATCACTACCTGGTTCCCTTCACGCTCTACGAGCTGGGTCTGCTGTATAAACAGCAGGGAGACATCACCAAGGCAACCACCTACATCGAAAATGCCAAGTAGGTAGAAATCTTATAATGTACGCAATAAACTATAGTATATATACCTTTGAATACTTTTACACATCTTATAAATCTCTGTATATTTTCAATTATTTATGTGTATATATTTTCATGTATCTTCACTCACTGCTATTTACTTTCATTTACCTTTAAACACCTATATATCTTCATATACCTTCATACATATACATGTATAACCTTATACACCTTCACCTTCCTGTGCTGTACCTTCATATGTATGTATACTTTCATAAACCTATATATAGCTTCATATATGTACTTTTATGCACTTCTGAATACCTTCATATACCTTTATACACCTATCTGTAGCTTAATTTATACACCTATATATATATATATATATATACCTTTTGCATGTTTTCTTTTTACCACTAAACACGTGTATAATAATATACAACTTAAAAGAAACATTCTACTGTGATAAATGCATAACTTAAATGTAAATGTAATTGTTTTGTATAAATGTAGGTAAACTTAACGGCACCTCTTTGTGTTCATTCATACCCTTGTGTGTATGTTTCTATGCATGTAATCACCCGACTTTACCTCTTCACACTCTCCCGTTCTTCCCCAGGACGAACTACAAGGACTACTCCATGGAGTCCAGACTGCACTTTAGGATCCACGCGGCCCTCGGCAGCCTCCGAGGATCCCCCGTCGGCACCCCGTGATCCTCGCAACGACCCGGCTCCGCAGCTGGACGCGTGGACCCCGGGATTCATCTCACACTCGGGCCGAGGTGAACCGACCCGTTGTGTCCGCCTCGTAGCGAAGAAGCGCTACTGACGCGCGCTCTTCCTCTGTCACTGCTAGTATCATTGACTTTATTTAAACTTACGTTTTCCTTATTTATCTCGGTCGAAGGATGAGATTATTTACGCTCCTCGAACCGGCTCCGACTTTCCGTCAGCATCTGCCACAGGTTAATGTTGGTGGGATGGTTCTGTTGCCTAGAAACAAATCATAGCCTTAAACTCCACTTATCTATTAAACTCTGTAGGACAGGATCACAAACGCTGATGGAGTTCACGGTGAAAAGTCTTGGAGTGGTTTTACGTTCGCAGCAGGGAGCGCGCGCGTGTCGGATTATCGCGCGGTGTAAACGCTTTATGTTTTCTCTACTTCGCCTTTTGGGTTATCTCACGACGCACCATGCCACATGTGCACACGCAATCACGGCCTTCTCACCAACCGTGGCTTAAGCAAACACACGCACGCCGTAAAAACACTGCAAACGTGACCCTCCTGGGCCGACACCCTTCAGACAAACACACACATTTAGCAGCGACACAAGAGGAGAACTCGTCTCGCTCGTTGTCACTCAGTGAGGGTCCACGTTGTTACGGAGAGTCGTTTCCGTTCAGGACGTTTGATGACGTGTGACAATGATCACTCGGCTCCGTCTCTTCCCACGTGAACAACGCCTCACAAAGGATAGTGATCCAACAGTGAAATTCCGACCGTGTTGTGGTTCGGTTTTCCTGCCTCAGTTACTTATTGCCAGGCCGGACGAACGCGAGTGTCTGTCGACCCAACCAGAGGAGATCCGTCCCCATGGTTTTGGAGCTGCCCACGAAAAAACACAGTTGTAAATGTATCACAAACAGACGAGGCGTATAATTCGATTCAACTATAGGGTGAGGGTTACATTGACGAAGAGCAGATTCAGTGTCTCTCTACACGATGATGAACAAGAACAAGCACAATCTATGACTTCCCGTCCCCACTGTCCTGTAAACGCTGTTCGTGACCCGTCCTCATGTGGCTCCATGTTAACACAGTGGAGAGTTACTGGACAGATGGAAACCCTCCGACTCACTGCTGTAAATATCCCTCCCACAATATTAATACATCAGATAAAACGGCACCGGGACCGAATAACAACAAACAGCAGAGTCAACTTATTCCGTGTTTGCTGAACGATGCACTTGTTTGATTCCATCCAGTTGAGTTCAACTCGACCACTTGCAACAATCGTCCTTCTCCCTATAATGAATGTAGCGACCGAAAGACCAAATTATGTGTGCGTCTCGATGTCTTTGTCTTTCTCTTTGTGTGTGTGTGTATTTTGTGCCTTGAAGTGTTTGGGTGTAATCTTCTTCGTGTCTTTGTGTGATCCAGAACTTCACTTCCAAACAGTTTGATTCAGGAGCTGCATTCAGGGGCTGGCGGCAATAAACACGGCAACGTTGGATCAACTGCTAAAAGCTAGGAAGCTGCCAGCACACTTTTTAAACTAATGATGCGAAATAAAAGTTCAGGAACAACTAAATTCAACCCTAAAGACGGAAGGTATCAATCGTTTGATGAGGAGCTGTTCCACCAGAATCCTCCGCGTGTCCAAGTGCAATAACACATTGATTTTCTGTGTGACATGTTCTCGTCGTGCCCACACTTCTGACCGTCACAATACAAGTCACCAGGATGGAAATAACTTTTCCTGCCGACCCAGGAAGTTGACGTAAAACAGGATCGCATGACGATTCTTACCTTTCACAATAAAAGCATTGGCGTGCAACGTGCTGCGTTCATGTATAATCCACCAAACAGAAACAACACATTGTTGGTTGTGGTTAAAATTCTGCATTTCTTTTGGTTTGTGTCGCGTTGCATGCTGCCTCCATCCGTAGTTCTGAAGGGACCAGTGATGTATGTTTTTGGTGACGGGGTCGACATCAGTCCCCAGAGTCTTGGTGTTGTCCCGTTTTACTTCCACATACGTGTCAGTGCCTCGTGTATCTGTGTGTCATCGTCGTTCTCAACAGGCCTTTTCTTTTGGCTTGTCTTTGCATGTGACTCTTGTATATTCAACCTCTTTTCTTCTTGAGATGTTACTGTATGTCGTGTGCCTCGCGGAAGGAAAATGTATATGACGGGTTTTCACAGTTGGAGATGAGGAACCACACGGTGACGTGAAAAGAAAATAATTGTTTATTATGTCAAGAAATGTTGTTTTGTCGCTGTTTCATGTTTTTGTGCGTCAGTGACTCTTCAAGCCTTATTTCTTCAATCTGTTTGGCTCATTCACAAATCACATCAAATACAGGTCTTTTCATAATCTAAATTATGTAAAACAGTGAAACAGCCTGGGACGTTTCCCCCGACCTGTGCATTAAGTATCAGTTGTGTACATGACAGCCATACAATCACGTGCAATACATTTCAAAGCCATAATTCTTATGCTAGTTGCCTTCAAAGACGCAAACAGCTTCTTCCCGTCGATTCATACTTTCTAATTCAAATGATTGAAGTCATGAATTCTGCAGTGCCGTCGTAGAAACAACAATTCTCTTTGCCTCCGGTGCGTTTGAGGCTGTACGAGAAAAATGTTGCACGACTCGATCGGTCACGATGGAGATGTTCCACTCCGACTCGTAAACTGATCAAGAATGTGGACCAACATGTTCCGATGTTATGAACCTCATAATTCAACGTCTGGACGAAGTTGTGATTTAATGTTTGTACCAGCTATTGCTTAAAAATATAAACACCATGTTTTTTTGCATCCAAGCAGATACGGGTCTAAAGGTTGTAGGTGGTTAATAATTATCTCCTGTTTGGTTTGATTTTGATTCCTTAACATTTATTATTATTGTTATTATTATTATTATTATTGGCATGTAATCTGAAGTTGTGTTTCTCTGATCTGTCAGAACCAAATAAATTCATCTGAGCTCCGAGACCAATCTGTGAACTTTATTCCTTCTACTTAACTTCTGCTGACTGGTTTATTTGTACTTCCACATGTTGCACCACATATTGTTCATACATTTTTCAGACCATGGTAGAAATATGTTCTTTCCTACAGGTTGACCTCAGAACGTTTCCAGTGCAACAATATCAACGTACTACATATGATATGTTATGATCTCTGGATTCATCCAGAATTGAAACCGGAACGCGACAAGTTTCAAGCTCTTTGATTGAATATCTCCAAGTGAAATGCATCCTGGGAGTCGTAGTTGACTTCTTCACGTCAGTGTTCTCGTCTACAATCTGACACTTTTGACTTCTCATCCAAAAAAGCAAATATTTTCCAACACAGCTGTTCTTTGATTCAACCAGTCGTCTGCATTGGAAAACAAGAGTTTACACACACACACACACACACACACACACACTCTGCACCCTGGATCGATTCATCTGATTGATCGTGTGTTTGGCGGGGGGTTGTGTTCGGGGTCGTGTGAACATTTGGGGAAACCCAGACTCCGGTGAAACCAACAGTGAGGCAAGATAACAAAAACTGTGTCACTGTCCAAATACTTATGGACCTGACTTCACGTATCGTCAGTTTTTTGTCTTCATTCTTGTATAGAAGACTAAATGTTTCGGTGTTGGTTTTCACACGACAAGAAGGAGAAGAAGGACGAACCACGAACGCCGGCGGACTTCTGCATTACGTCTCCTGTGTGAAGTGAGCCGAGGCCTCAGTGCCCGAGTTCCCTGGTAAACACACAACGATTCTGAAATCCTCTCTTATTGATACAGAGTTGAACATTAACTGCTTTGTGTTTGTGTTTGTCTCTTTGTCCTCCTCAGGACTGCAGACGGCTGCAGTCTGACCCAGCAGACTTCTTCCTTCAGTGGGGTCACTACTGATAACGACAAGGCCTGAACATCGCTCAGCTGTACCTCCGCCAACGCTCATCAGTCCGTCAGGTTTAGACGTTATTCATCAAGATCCCATAATATTCCCTGTGAAATCTGTGAAAATGTCCAAAAAACTGTTAAAGAAAGTGATTTAAGAACGTATCCTGGAACCTTCACAGATCCAGACCTGAATGTAATGAGCTCCCTCTTGGTCCACCAAGTTTACTGGAACTCTGTTCTGTAGTTTTGACTGGACTTGACCCTGATCACAAACAAACAAACCAACAATAACAACAAACCTCTGCTTGCATATCTTTAGTGGAAAATGCTTGTTGGATGCTCATGTTCAAAGGAAACAAATACGGGCTTCAACCCACGACCTTCAGCGGCGACCACGGAGTCGCCACGTGTTGGCTGTGTGAAAATGTTGGGTTTTCCAGCCTCTTGTTTGCTGTTGTGCGGCGTTACAGTTCTATGATCCGTCCGTCCACGAGCAAACGCATTGACGAGGCGAGCTGATGATTGACAGACAGACAGAAGAGATATCAGGTCGTCAGTCGAGCTCCTCCCTTTCAGAGGGAACAACCGTCTCTCTGCCTGCAGCTGTTCATCATTTCAAAATATATTTATCGAGTCATTGAGTTTTTTGTTTTTGTTCTACAACGATATTTCAGAGAAAAAGGAGGAAACTTCATTATTGATACGACGCTGGACTGAAGTCAAACATGAGATCTCTTCTCGTGCTTTTCATTCTCGTCGCTCACTCGGAAAGTGAAAGAGTGAGTCGAATCGTTTTTATTTTATGGAGGTTTATTTATGTTCATCACTTGTATAAGATCAGACTTTCCAGTTATTTGTATTTGATGTTGCTTAGTGCAGAACAAAGCTGGTGAGCAGAACAGTGTTCTATGGGGTTTATGACCTGCCCTGCCGCCAGCCACCAGGGGGCGATCCTGAGGATTTGGCTTCACTTTATAGGAGCCGTCAAATACGTCTTTATTTACCGTTCATGGTCTTAGCACAGACACGTTGTATCGTGTGAAAGTTGTCGATGTGTAACTGTGTCGTGTTGTGACTGCTCCTGCAGCAGTGGAATCCAAAACCATCATCCGTAACGGAGCCGGCCCCACAGCAACCTCAGTCTCCGGTCCCAACGCCATCACCCACGTCAACGCCGGCCCCGGACGCCACCAGTCCGGCCCTCGCAGCCCCGGAAGCAGCCGAGGAAGACGAGTTCCTGGGTTCAGCCGAGTGCCTGCAGAAGAGGTCGGTGTTTGAGCGACTGGGCTGTGGTCGTCGGTTGTGTGATGTGTCCACGGTCTGTTGTGAAACTCCCCCCAGGAACCAGGAACCAGGAGCCTTTGCAGGAACTGTGTGTTTAAGGGCATTTTTTTTATCTCCCAAGAAAGCTCAGGAAGCTTTGGGGGCGGGGCTTGCAGTTCTGAAGATGCCTGATTGGTCGAGTTCTCCGGCATTTTATTTCAGCCGGTTAATCTTCACAGTAGCCTTGAAAAATTGGTTTCTCTCGATCTGAATCTCCTCCATTACCCGGTTGTTGTATTATCTTCTGCACTACCGCCGCCTGCTGGACTGGACTGGAACAGCTTGTTGTAGCAGTCGGTTGTTCATATTTCAGCTGCAGGAGAATTTGTAGCCGATCTGCAGGAACAACTTTTCTGTGACTCCCTCATTCTTTATCCCTGACATCAGAATGAGGAACAGCTCTTCAGTCCAGCACCTCTGAGGCGTAATGCCGCTTGAGTTGCCTGTTTTCTTTCTGCGCTCGCTAAGTCACATGACTCTCTGTGATCCTGTCTGCGTCCACCAGGTTCACTCGTGCGTCATGTGACCTGGTGTTCTGCCCCCCGTGGGAGCGTTGCATTGATGGACGTTGCTCCTGTAAACCCCCGTATCTGTGTCCCATGGAGGGCGTGACCCCAGTTTGTGGACGAGACCACAGGAACTACCGCTCCTACTGCCAGGTTCAACTCATCCATTCATTCCAGGAAGGATCCCGCAAGGATTTGAAATGATGCAAACTCTCAAGTCTAACTGATGACTAGAGTCTTAATCCTGTTTTTCCCAGGTGATGGCGCTCTCCTGTCTGACCCAGAAATCCGCCATGTCCCACTTTGGGGAAAACTGTGCAGGTGTGTTTTAAAAGATATGTCCATCAGCGTGGTATCTCTGTCATAGTCCTTCTTAGAAGTAATGTATCTGTCGTGTCTCTTTCTCTCGACACAGCGAGCGACCCGAAGTTCACGAGTTCGATCGATCCGGACACGGGAGTCGTCAGCGTCTTCATTCCCGACACGAAGGCCGATGGCGGCGGGGAGAAGTTGCCCGTTTGTAAGAAGCTGTGGGACATGGCCGCTGCTAACGTGGCCTGCAGGGAGCACGGGAATCCACTGTGAGCAGAGACGTTTATTGACCGAATGCACTTTAGAGGCCTTGTAGCTCAATGTGTGAGGCTTCCTTCTGTAACGTCTGGTGTCCCGGTCCAGGGGCGCGGCGGTCGCTGGCGCGGTCTCGTACTCCTCCCAGACGAATGGCCGTCCCCACGACAGGCAGTTTCCGGTCAGCTGTGTTAGCGTCCGCTGCCAAGGTTACGAGAATTCCCTGGCTGAGTGTGCAATCTATGACAAGATCGGTATCGGGAGGAGGAGTGTCGCCACAGCAACCTGTTACCCGGTGCGGACAGGTCAGGGATGTTACGATTGTTCTCTGTTTTGAAAATGCCTTTCACAGGTTGTGTCTTCTATAAAGATGGACGACATGACGGCTCCCAAAAGTGAAGCCAAATCTTCTGGATCGCCCCCTGGTGGCTGCCTGCAGTATATTTCATAAATCCCGCCCCCTCCCTGTTGGCAGATGGACCAAACTGTGTTAAATAAATGTTGTTATTTCAACTTCACTCCACGGTCCCCCCTGCAGAGACTCTGGCACTAAGTGACGCCGCCGACACAAGATGGCGGCGCCCGTACGCGAGATATTTTGGCAGTTCGATAGTTTCCGTTTCTGTGAACGATCAAACCGTCTCTTTCGCGCTCTTTCACTTCAGGGGACGGCTGGGGTTTCTCGTGTGTGAACGGGAAGCGTGTGTTTCTGAACCAGACGTGTGACGGAGTCGACGACTGCGGCGACCGCAGCGATGAGATGTGCTGCAAAAGTAAAGCACACTAACACACACACACAACATAAACCCTGTGCGTCCCGTCTCTCACGTTGTGAATAATTCTGTTAGGTTGCAGGAACGGTGGCTTCCGCTGTAAGACGGGAGTTTGCATTCACAAAGACTCACTGCGTGATGGACACGTCGACTGTCTGGACGGAGGCGACGAGACGAGCAAACACACACCTGTGGACAACAGTGAGACGTTTTACTCTCATTCAATTTCAGAAAATGTTTGAAACTCTTTATAACGACTACGACAACAGTTGTGTGACCTGTTCATGTGGTTGGATTTATAAAGTCCAGGAAGAAAATTTGTTTGAATGTTCCAGTATTTGGAACTGCAATAATTCTGTTATATATTCTGCTATATATAATATAAATTCCAATTGTCCACAGAGCCAGAGGGTGGGCACAGACTCAGAACATCAGGTAGGTCATGAGGTAGGGGCCGGGACCAAAAGCGCGAGATTGCGGACACAATTGCCAGAAACGTGTTTTCTCCTGTCTAGGCTCAAATTCTCTTGTTGTCCAGGTATTTATTTTTGTTGCTATATATAATAAATATTTTTAATTGTCCACAGATCCAGCGGAGGGGCACAGACTCCTCAGAACATCAGGTAAAGGTGATGACGGATGCAGACACGTCAGTCAGTTGAACCTTTTGAAAATTTGACTTTTGATAATGACATTTGTTTTTTTCTTCATTTCAGGGTTTGTGAATCCTAAGGACGGTACGTCAGTGCAGTATTATCACAAGTGCAGTTGCACTTTTATGGCCAGAAGTATGTGGACTCTACACATGGCTACTCTGTTCGAATTATTGGGGAAACATAACTTACTTACAACTTTGTGTGAGAAGTTTGGGGAATGTTTAGTTTTCCTGTTTCACCTCTCTCATGTGGACAGAATTTTTTGGGGGGTGTCCACATACTTTTGGCCATGAAGTGTAGTGTCTTTCAGTCATTTGAATATTTCAAGTTGTTCGGATCAAGACTCACCGCAGCCACACCGTACAGTGAATTTCCAAACCCGATCTGTGCTCGTGTGTGTAGAAATACGGGCCGACAGGTTCCACCTGGAGTCCCAGTTACAGTGTGGGATCCCCAACGCGACCACAGTGGACGACGAACAAGTGGAGGAGCGAGGAAACAGCCGCCGAGTCAAGAGAGTGGTGGGAGGAATCCCGGCGAAACCGGTCAGTTAGGAACACGCCCGCTGTCTTTTTTCAGTTCCCGTGGTTCTGTATGTACAGTCGTTCATCATCCTGATTTACAGTCACTGATTGTCTTGTGTTTTGTTTGTGTCTGCAGACTCAGATCCAGTGGCAAGTGGCTCTGGAGGAGAACAGGAAGATCGACTGTGGAGGAGCTTATATCGGAGGCTGCTGGGTTATCACTGCTGCTCACTGTGTCAGGTAGGACCGCTGTGTGTGCTGACCTGTTAGCATTAGCATGAAATATTAGCAGTGGTTGCATACAAATCTAAGATGACCCGGTCTGTGGATAGAGAGTTTAAGCTTCTCCTGTTGGGAAAGTTTCATCATCCCACATGAGGAAACAAGTTTTCCCACATTTGACCAACTAAGATTTGGGTGTCCTGGTGATCTTGGGATCTGTGTTGTCTGGGGCAGTGGCCCCTGGTAGGGTCTCCCAAGTCCCTGATGAAAAGACCAGGTGAGACCAATAGGACCTCACTTGGAACCCAAGGCCCCCCTCCTGGAGCCAGGCCTGGGAGGGGGGGTCAAGATTCAGGGGTCAGGCCTTGACACATGGGACCCGTAGGGGTAGGAGGTAGGGGTAGTGACCCAAAGAGCAGGATTGCAGTTACAAGCTTCCTGTCTAGGGCGTCTGGGCTCGGCCTTAGAGATAGAGTGAGGAGTTCAAACATCCGGAGGGAGCACGGAGTAGAACCACTGCTCCTGAGTGTAGAAAGTTGAGGTGGTGAGGGGCAACTGATTGGGAAAACTCCTGGACGACTTGCGTTTGGAGGTTTTCTGGGCTCAACTGGAACGAGAACCAGGAACTCGCCGGAGGGATTCCACTGTTCATGTTTGAACGGCAGCGTCGTGTACAATCGCAGTTGTTTCCTGACTCCCTCTCTTGTTCTGTCAGCTGTGCTAATAATAGTCTCTCCACCATCTCTCTTCACCAGACACAGCTCGACTACGTTCAGGGTGAAGTTTTCCATCTGGAAGAAATCTCGAGCTCAGGACACGACTGACATTGTTCCTGTTCAAGAAATTCGCATCCACCCCAAGTATGAACCACTAGCCCTGTCTGTACCATCACCCTGTTCATGCGATGACTGAGTGGAAACAGAACGGTCGTTAAAAAATGTCAAAATGATTTGGTTCCGCCAGTTACAACCCCGGCACCTACGAGAACGACATTGCCCTGCTGAAGCTGGAGAAGCTTCCGTTCAAAGAGAAATGCTTTGAGGACAATCCGGCCATCAGCGCCGTCTGCATTCCCTGGTCCGCCCAACTCTTCCAGCCCAACCACACCTGCAGCATCTCTGGGTGGGGGCGCACCGCAGGTTTGTACGTCACAGCCACATGTCACATGTCCCTGCAACAAGGTCAAAGGCCACGAGAAGAACTGCGAAATTAGTGCAAACGGGGACCTCTGGTGGCGAGGACGGGAAATGCCTCGGTTGGCGCAACATGGAAATTAGCAACTTATTTCACATATTACAAGGCTCCTCTGAAATGAGTAAGACAATGATAAACGGTTTAATTTATGCATATTTGGATTATAAGCCCCATTCGTACATCATGATGTGATGAAGTATGAAAACTCAACATTATTATTTTGTAACGTGAAACATTTTACTGCACAAAAAGTTGTGTTTTCTGAAGATAATTCTTTTTCATTCGTTAAACATTTTGTGGGGAAAAATGATGTGCTTTATCCGTCTCACTCGGGACATCGTGGGCGATTTCTTCAAGATTGAATGTTGTTCAAATGAGATGAGTCAGTAGGACAATAATGTATCAATCGGTGTTTTATTCGTGGACCGTTTGTGCGCAGACGGCCGAGCTGCTAGGGTGTTGCTCTGGGCCAACGTGTCGCTCATCCACGACTGCCACAAGTTCTACGGAGATCGCTTCAGACCGGGCATGATGTGTGCAGGTGGGTGTGGACGTACTCCGTCATCTGTGCTCGTTTAAACAGGATTATTTATAATGTGTGTGTGTGTACTGTAGGTGATCTGGACGGCAGCGTGGACTCGTGTCAGGGCGACAGCGGCGGTCCTCTGGTTTGTGAGGATGAGCTGGGCGTTTCTTACCTGTGGGGCATCGTCAGCTGGGGAGAAAAGTGTGGTCAGCCCGGGTTCCCCGGAGTTTATACACAAGTAAAATACAACTTATCATCTATACACTGTAATCAAATATTACAAAGACGTAACTGTATATTCGTACGAACATCGTCACATGACATTAACGTTAAATTCGTCTTTCTCTGACAGGTTGCTCATTACTTTGAGTGGATCCGACTTCATACAGGTTGGACCTCAGTCACCAGGTTCAACAACTGAAGTGCACACACGCACACACACACACACACACACACACACACACAATAAAACGTGAATTGTTTGTTTGAGTCGTTTTCGAACATTCGTTCAAAAGTTCGTATTTGAACCGTAATGACCCGTTTTTAAATTTTCACTCATCAAACCGTCTGAAGTTTTAGAAATTAATTTGCATACATTCAAACAAATTGCACTTCATGTCAAAATTTGTTCAAACTTGACTTTGATTTTTTTTTAAAGCTCTACTGGTTGTATTTGTGATTAAATATTACATTGTGTCCAACAAAATGGTCGGTGAATATATTATCCTGTGTATGGTGAACAAAATATTGCTATTTGTTTATTACATCTAGCAATATAACGATCAATAAAATACAATTTTCTAACTGTAACTGAAATAAAAGTTTCTGTTGCTACAACTTGTTTTGCTGAGACAGAAACGTTCATGTTCTGTGTGTATGTCGTGCAGGATGTATAATTCATAATAGCAACAATAATGCGGGTTTTGGACATATATTTCATGGATACAGGATATGAACTATCTTTTTTTAATTATTCCACCAGGTGTTTGATTTCAGTCCGGTGGTCGTACAGTAACAGAAACATGGAAACAGTGACTGCAAATTAATAAAAGCTCAGGAGAATCTCTGGGGCTGAACGTGATCCACCGGCCGCTGCAGACGAATCGCACTTCTCAACCTCCTGAGATCGTCCTCCACCTACACACACACACACACACACACACACACGCACACACACAAATTCAAATCAAATCATCAAGTCGACAGTTGTGCAGATGACAGAACGAAACAACAATGTGAAATCCAGTGTGTGTGTGTGTGTGTGTGTGTGTGTGTGTGTGTGTGTGTGTGTGTGTGTGTGTCTCACCTCCGCCAGCTCGTCTTTGAGCCCGTTGTATTGTTGAACATCAAATTTCTGTTGGGACGCTCTCCGATGGAAGAAGTGAAGGAACTGACGATCCCTCACCTCCGAATAGATAAACTCCTGCACACACACACACACACATACACACACAAAATGTCCTCACAAACGTGGTCTAACATTTGAACTGGTCCTCACACGAGCAGGGTTCTTCTACCTGTCTGGTGAGGATGAAGTAGGCGAAGAAGATCAGGCTGGTGGTGCAGGAGATGAAGAAGGTGACCGGCTCCATGACGTCCCAGGGAAACACATTCCTGACACACACACACACAGTTCTATCTACAGACGTCGTGGTGGCAGTGCACGTTCAGGTTGGGGAATGTGTGTGTGTTCATTACCAGGTGAGGTAGCCCAGGAATCCTCCCTGCAGGGACAGGTAGGCAAGCCCCGCCCACCCCAGCATGGACGCTTTGGAGTCCGCCTCCTTCGCCATCTGGATTTTCACCTACACACACACACACAGTAATATCTCGATTATTTCAGGGGGCAAAACAATGACTTTACTACGTAGTATTTGGTGTAGTAGTGTTTGGTGCAGTAGTGTTTGGAGCAGTAGTATTTGGAGCAGTAGTATTTGGAGCAGTAGTATTTGGAGCAGTAGTGTTTGGAGCAGTAGTAATTGGTGCAGTAGTATTTGGTGCAGTAGTATTTGGTGCAGTAGTGTTTGGTACAGTAGTGTTTGGTACAGTAGTAATTGGTGTAGTAGTGTTTGGAGCAGTAGTATTTGGAGCAGTAGTATTTGGAGCAGTAGTATTTGGTGCAGTAGTAATTGGTGCAGTAGTATTTGGTGCAGTAGTATTTGGTGCAGTAGTGTTTGGTACAGTAGTAATTTGTGTAGTAGTGTTTGGAGCAGTAGTATTTGGAGCAGTAGTATTTGGAGCAGTAGTATTTGGTGCAGTAGTAATTGGTGCAGTAGTAATTGGTGCAGTAGTAATTGGAGCAGTAGTATTTGGAGCAGTAGTGTTTGGAGCAGTAGTAATTGGTGTAGTAGTATTTGGAGCAGTAGTGTTTGGAGCAGTAGTAATTGGTGCAGTAGTATTTGGTGCAGTAGTATTTGGTGCAGTAGTGTTTGGTACAGTAGTAATTGGTGTAGTAGTGTTTGGAGCAGTAGTATTTGGAGCAGTAGTATTTGGTGCAGTAGTAATTGGTGCAGTAGTATTTGGTGCAGTAGTATTTGGTGCAGTAGTGTTTGGTACAGTAGTAATTTGTGTAGTAGTGTTTGGAGCAGTAGTATTTGGAGCAGTAGTATTTGGAGCAGTAGTATTTGGTGCAGTAGTAATTGGTGCAGTAGTAATTGGTGCAGTAGTAATTGGAGCAGTAGTATTTGGAGCAGTAGTGTTTGGAGCAGTAGTAATTGGTGTAGTAGTATTTGGAGCAGTAGTGTTTGGAGCAGTAGTAATTGGTGTAGTAGTGTTTGGAGCAGTAGTATTTGGAGCAGTAGTATTTGGAGCAGTAGTATTTGGAGCAGTAGTGTTTGGAGCAGTAGTAATTGGTGTAGTAGTGTTTGGAGCAGTAGTAATTGGTGTAGTAGTGTTTGGAGCAGTAGTATTTGGAGCAGTAGTATTTGGAGCAGTAGTGTTTGGAGCAGTAGTAATTGGTGTAGTAGTGTTTGGAGCAGTAGTATTTGGAGCAGTAGTATTTGGAGCAGTAGTATTTGGAGCAGTAGTATTTGGAGCAGTAGTGTTTGGAGCAGTAGTAATTGGTGTAGTAGTGTTTGGAGCAGTAGTAATTGGTGTAGTAGTGTTTGGAGCAGTAGTGTTTGGAGCAGTAGTAATTGGTGTAGTAGTATTTGGAGCAGTAGTATTTGGAGCAGTAGTATTTGGTGTAGTAGTGTTTGGAGCAGTAGTATTTGGAGCAGTAGTAATTGGAGCAGTAGTAATTGGTGTAGTAGTGTTTGGAGCAGTAGTATTTGGAGCAGTAGTATTTGGAGCAGTAGTGTTTGGAGCAGTAGTGTTTGGAGCAGTAGTGTTTGGAGCAGTAGTATTTGGAGCAGTAGTATTTGGAGCAGTAGTATTTGGAGCAGTAGTATTTGGTGTAGTAGTGTTTGGAGCAGTAGTATTTGGAGCAGTAGTATTTGGAGCAGTAGTATTTGGAGCAGTAGTGTTTGGAGCAGTAGTATTTGGAGCAGTAGTATTTGGAGCAGTAGTAATTGGAGCAGTAGTATTTGGAGCAGTAGTATTTGGAGCAGTAGTAATTGGAGCAGTAGTATTTGGAGCAGTAGTAATTGGTGCAGTAGTATTTGGAGCAGTAGTATTTGGAGCAGTAGTATTTGGAGCAGTAGTATTTGGAGCAGTAGTGTTTGGAGCAGTAGTGTTTGGAGCAGTAGTATTTGGAGCAGTAGTAATTGGAGCAGTAGTATTTGGAGCAGTAGTAATTGGAGCAGTAGTAATTGGAGCAGTAGTATTTGGTGCAGTAGTGTTTGGGGCAGTAGTATTTGGAGCAGTAGTATTTGGAGCAGTAGTGTTTGGAGCAGTAGTATTTGGAGCAGTAGTAATTGGAGCAGTAGTATTTGGAGCAGTAGTAATTGGTGCAGTAGTATTTGGAGCAGTAGTATTTGGAGCAGTAGTATTTGGAGCAGTAGTATTTGGAGCAGTAGTGTTTGGAGCAGTAGTATTTGGTGCAGTAGTGTTTGGAGCAGTAGTATTTGGTGCAGTAGTGTTTGGTGCAGTAGTATTTGGAGCAGTAGTATTTGGAGCAGTAGTATTTGGAGCAGTAGTAATTGGAGCAGTAGTATTTGGACTAGTAGTAATTGGAGCAGTAGTATTTGGTGCAGTAGTGTTTGGGGTGTGGTACCATCTCCAGTGGCCTCAGCTGCTGTCGGAGCTGCTCCTGTCGCATCAGCAGCTCCGAGTGTCGGATGTGTTGCTGCTGCGGACGAGTCAGAGCCGAGTGAAGCAGGTGGACCACGTACTTCATGTCATCCACACCCAACAGATGCTCATGGGACGCACCTGACGCTCACAGAGAGAAGAGTCACCAGTCGGGGAGAAGGTACCTACGAGATACTGCATATGTAGATGAGAAGTCCTGCGTGTGTCGGGACAGCGCCCCCTGGAGTCACACACGGGTTGTACCTTGTCCGAGGGAGCTGACGTTGTGCGTGACGTCATTGAGGACGAGCTGGAAGTCTTTATTTAAAACAGTTTCCATGAAGGTGCACGAGGAGATCCTCTGTCCGTCTGCGGAGGGAAACACAACTTCATTCATAACTTCCTGTACTTCCCTCTTTGTGGGGACCATCTGAAATGTGACACCTCTCGAGGACACAAGTGACGACGAGTGCATGTTTGAAATTGTGAGGACGTCTTTATAAAAAAAGAGACAAAGGACTTTTTTAGAAAGTAGACACATTTTAGAACATTGACGGGAAGTGGGGACAGATTTAGAAATGAAGACTTTGTAGAAGGAATGAAAAGGTGTGTGCGTATGTGCGTTACCTCCGTTGAGCAGCGCGGCGCTGCGGACCCCGAGGTCCTTGTCCGTGATGTCTCGAATCAGGTCGCCCACCGTGGTCAACATGGGCGTCAGAGTGAAGCGACACTGCCGACCGGCAGGAAGACGCAGCGAGAGGACGGGGCGGCCGAGGCTGTAGTGAATAGACACATCTGCAAGAGAGAGAGAGATGTACATACACATACAGTTATACTTTAGTACAGGGATGGGACCATACCACTTTTTGGTGTCCGATCTCACACGGATCCTGCAACCGTGACCATCTGCCGGTACCTATCCGATACTCGTCTGATACAACGTTTACCCCACTCGTATAATAAAATACTACTAATGCATTGTTCAGGATGCACTTTGATTAACCAAGCATCTGAAACCTCATACGCAACTGTGAGAATAAAATAATCAACTCCCCTGAAGGAAGACGTGCTGTCCAGCGACGTGACTGAGTTACGGAATACTGCTGTTTTATTCCTCACAGAACTTTTGACGTTCAAACAAGCAAAAAACAAATTGACTGTTGATTAAATGATAATAAATTAACAATGTGATGCCTGAATGTCCTTCAAGGCTTAGAAGATACGTACAGTAAATAGGCCTTTACTTGGTATGTTTACTGTAATGTGTCGGATCAGATTTGACTTCTTACTTCTTCGATATCCGTTCTAGTAATTTTGTCCAATATCGACCCGATACCGATATGGAATATGAGATCGGGACATCCCTACTTAAGTATGTTCATTAAATCATACAAATGAAACAGAACACGATATTACTGAGAGAGCTCTCCTGTTAGAAGGGCCATGATCGCTTTTTTTTGGTTAATGCTAAGCTAGGCTAACCATGTCCTGATCTGTACTCAACACGTCATAACAATAAAATAATATAATATTTGATTGACATCATCTTTTCGGTGATGCCGGAGACAGTTTACCTTTGGATGGAGGTCGACTGCTGTAACCGGACACGACGCAGGCCGACCACACTGAACTGGACTGGGACACAAATATGGATTATTATAGTCACATTATTATAGACTCACGCATGCTTATTGAAGTTAATATACTATATATTACTATGAGAAGTAATGTAGTGAACAGTTGTGTTCATGACGCAACTCTAGAAATGTTGTTAAACTCAAGGATTCACCCCTTTGTTCAGAAACTCTCCAGACTCGAGGTTTCAAAAGTAAAGAATGTGACCAGACGTCTGTGAAAACCTTCAGAAGTGTCAACTCACCGTGGAGACTCCGAGGGTCCTGGGTCGAGAGCAGCACAAAGAGAACCTGCAGAGCGACCGGGCGACGAACATGACGAGACGTTGACCTGAACCGAGGAGCTCGGACGTCTTCTGGGTGTCGTCAAGTCGGTCGACAGGAAGGAATGTGAGGGAGGCGAGTGGAAACAGGTTCCTGATGTGAGGACGAAGAGCGGGGGAGTTAACTCTTACCTCACTGGAGGAGTCGGACTAGTATCTGGCTCAAACCACAATTCATAATGCTCAGTCTCACCCACCAAGTAGAATTGGAAATTAACATCAACTGAAAAAAAGAAATATAAACTTTGAACATTTCTCTCTTTTTCTAAAGAAAAAACAGATGTTCAAATATTTTTTTGAATGCACATAGAGGAAAAAATATCAATATCAATATATGATTACTCATCAACATTATTTTTCAATCTGTTGTAAACACACGTTTTTTGAAGTTGGCGTCTGTTGGAGAAATGAAGTTGCACGTTGTTTTCTTAGCTTTGTCGTGTTTGTGTCGATGTAGCAGCTTTAAAAAATTCATTCAAAAGCAAAATAGTTCAGCGAGAAACTTTTTACTTTGGACTGCAGTTGTGAAGGATATGTTTTACATGACATTACATTCATGTACATACAGACTTACAATAAGTGCATTCAACCATGAAGATATTACCCGAAACAGTGCAAGAATCAAACAATCAAGACATTAACATTGATCAAAAACATGTAAATATTATGGGGGGGGGGGCACAAATTTAGACTGCCCCACAAATTAAATTTGGTAATCATACTCAATTATGCCATCGAAGCATATCAGTGACATTACAGATAAGAAAAACCCCATTTATGTTTGTAATAGCACAGATTTTGCACAACCAACCCATTTTCACTTCAGGGCCAAATTAATAACATACTAATCAGCCAAGAATTCTTGGAGACACCGGATGATTAGTGATATTCCACTATGTAAACTACCGTATATAAAGAGGTTGGCAATGTTTTTAACATAAAATATAGAAAATATGATTTAAAAAATTCCAACCATCAACATATTATATTTACTGTATTTTTCATATTCATATTTCAACTTTATACAAAATTAGCTGAGAATATCAGGAGAGACAAATATTTTTTATGAATCCAAGGGGAGTCAGTTCACACACTGACCTGTAGGAGGAGCTGTCTGCCCAGAGAGGGAACAGCCAATCAGAGACACATCCGCCACATTCAACATTCAAAAAGAAACATCCTCAAACTTTATTCTGCAAAAACATATGAAATAATTGTTGTTTTTTAAAGTTTATGTCAAATTTTATTTGTGTGAAATCTGCAGAACAACAATTTAACCTTATTAAAAAGAACAACAATTTAACCTTATAAATATAAATATTCAAAATTATATATAAATATAAATATTTATAAGGTGTAAATATAAATGTTGAAAACTGCTTTATACTTAATAATAATGCATATTATTATTATTATTATTATTATTATTATTATTATTATTATCATGTTTCATCCTGCAGCTCTGACATGTGAGAGTCTTCTTCAGTCATAAATAGTTTATTAGTGAATGAATTTTAAAAATTTGATCTCATGCAGTGACAGATGTGGCCTGAGGGGGGCACCGATGCGTTGTCGACTTTTGTCTGATAGGAACTGTTTCCACACACGCTTCTTCTCCTGTATGTGTGTGTGTGTGTGTGTATGTGTGTGTGTGTGTGTGTGTGTGTGTGTGTGTGTGTGTGTGTGTGTGTGTGTGTGTGTGTGTGTGTGTGTGTGTGTGTGTGTGTGTGTGTGTGTGTGTGTGAATAAATCTCTGTGTGTTATCAGGTCAGATTAATGAATGAAACTAATGAAACAGCCAGCAGCCTCGATACTGCTGCATCTGTGTGTGTGTGTGTGAGTGTGTGTGTGAGTGTGTGTGTGTGTGTGTGTGTGTGTGTGTGTGTGTGTGTGCGAGTGTGTGTGTGTGTGTGTGTGTGCGAGTGTGAGTGTGTGTGTTTGTGTGTTGTGTGTGTGTGTGCGAGTGTGAGTGTGTGTGTTTGTGTGTTTGTGTGTTGTGTGTGTGTGAGTGTGTGTATGTTGTGTGTGTGTGTGAGTGTGTGTGTGTGTGTGTTGTGTGAGTATTAGTTTCACTTGTTTCCCAGGGACAGAGAGGTTTTCCTTCATTGTTGTCTGTTCTCTGTGATCTTTCTCTTCTCGTTATTGAAAATGTTTGCTCTGTCCAGTGTTGACGTTTAAACTAATATATAATTTAGCATCAGTATCTATTTCAGAATTTGATTAGACAATGAAAACTCCTAAGAGCCACCATCTCATTTCATCAACAACACTTAAGAACTCATTCATAAAGACGATCAGTGACATGACATGATATGTATATATATATAGATATATATAGATAAATATCTATATATATGGTCACAAACTCATTATGATCACTGACAGATGTGGACAGATGTCATATGTGGTGCAGTGCATTGTGGGATTGAATGCAGTGAACATGATTTTGATTCGACAGTCTACAGACATGGTATTCACCTTCGTTCATATAACAGTTTATATTATTATTCAATAGCAAATATTCAAAAATCAAACTTAGAGACACGAGTCGCCTTCGTTTGTTGTTTTAATCCTGTGCTTCTGTTTATTTAACAGCCAGAGTTTTGTGTTGGAGTTGGTGTTTCTGTTTTAACATTTTAAATTTGAACAATTCTTCCTCTCCCTCCGTCATTATGATCCTAAAGTACACAATGTTCTTTTCTCTGCAGAGATGAAATGAAGGGATTTTTCATTCTTCATTCTTCCACTGAAGTACAGATGGTGAGTATTAGGTTTCACTCTAGATAAACTGATATCACACACACACACACACACACAGACACACACACACACACACACATTCAAGGAAATTGTGTGAGGGGTGTAAATGTGATACCGATGACATAATACAATTTATCTAAAGGCCAGTGTGTGTGTGTGTGTGTGTGTGTGTGTGTGTCTGTGTATGTGTGTGTGTGTGTGTGTGTGAGTGAATGTGTGTGTGTGTGTGTGTGTGTGTGTGTGTGTGTGTGTGAATGTGTGTGTGTGAATGTGTGTGTGTGTGTGTTTGATTGTTATATAAGAGAGAGAATAATAAGTGTTCTTGAACGATCCCATGATGACTGACTGTTTTATGTGTGGTTTTCTGTGTGTGTGTGAATGTTAATGTGTGCGTGTGTGTGTGTGTGTGTGTGTGTGTAATCTGTCATTGATGGTTGCGGGTCAGATCATATCGACGTGTTGTTGTTTCATGAGTGTGTAAAAGTCAAATGTCGCTGGCAAAGGTCGTGACTTTAATTGTCATCGAGATAAAACAATATGTAAAATCTGTATGTGTGTGTGTGTGTGTGTCGGCAGCTTTGTTTTCCAGATGATAACGTTGGTCCAGTCGTCTCCACAACATTGGTTTGACTCAAACGTTCACCTCTTCATGATCCTCAGAGGATGAACAGAGGCTGTCGATTCGTCCACTGCAGGTGAAGATCCAATCCAGACCTTCACCCTCTGGGCTCATCTGAAGTCTGAGGCATGTGGACTCTACAGGAAGTCCACAGGAAGTAGACAGGAAGTAGATAGGAAGTCCATAGCTGTCCTGCACAAAGGGCGTGTGCCGCCAAAATATTCCTCCTGAAGAAAAACAGTGTAAAGTAACTTTTCCCAAGTTCTGTATTTAAGTACAATTCTAATTCATCTGAGTGTTTTCGCCACATTCTACTTTATATTTCTTCTCTTCTAGCAAAACATTGAACTTCCTTTTTTGCGGCACCAATCATTCAACCACTCACAAGTCTTTCTCAGCTGTCAATCACGACGTCTTGGCCCATTTTCATATCATCACATAACTAATTCAAACCACAAAACCACAACAAATTGGAAACATTTGGTGAACATCTTTTAGTTTGGTCCAGCAGTACTGCAGCCAGCCACCAGGGGGGCAATCCAGAGGAGCCTTCCTGTCGTCAGTCTTCATTTACAGTCACGTTGTCCGATGTGTCTCAGTTGTTTCTGTTTGAGAACCAACGAGGTCGAATGATCCAATCTTTAAAATATCAGAGAAAAATCTGACAACATCTGAACTTTCTCCATGAGTCATGTGACGACCCCTCAGGTTCATCAGACGACCCTCTGCAGGGGCCCCACCCCCCATGTAGAGAACCAGTCACCTCAACTGATCTGAATGTATATATATACTGTATGTATGTATATATATAAAATGTAGTTGGAGCAGCTGGATCAATGATCCGATCAGAGATCAGTCACAGCACATTGAGTTTTAACACCTTACACTGATGATACTTTTACTTACGCAGGATCATAACTTTTACTTGCGATGCAGTTTTCCTACATTGTGGTATCAGTACTTTTACTTCGGTCAAAGATCCGAGTACATGTCACGCTGGAGTCACACAAACCGGGACAGGATCCGCTTCAAGACCAGGATCCTGTGTGGACTGGACTGATCAGGTTCAGGGTGTCGCTGCAGCAGCATCAAAGACAGGAGAGGACGGAACAGGAACAGGTTGGGATTCATCAAGTGACGGGTGGAAAACTTTACTCTCGGCTGACATCCAGCGGTCCGGGCGCCCGGACTCGAGGCGGGTCCGGGGGCTCGGGGTCTGTCGTGTCCCAGGCGGACGACGTCCTGCAGTCGGGCGGAGACAAAGCGGAGGGAGCGGTGGCTCCGGGTGAGAGAAACAATTGGTAAACTGATCTGTGAATGAGCCGATTGTCTGCGGCGTGAACTTCATCCTCCACATCAGTCATCGTCAGCGCTGGGGTGGAACTGAGTACACAAGTACTGTACTTGAACACCCATTTTCAGGTACTTGTACTTTATTTGAGTTTTTTCTTTTTTACACATTCCACTTTATACAAACAGAATTATTTCATTCTTTACAAGGCTTAACAAATACTGTATTTAATAACTATAAATACTTCAATTGGTAACACATTCTTTTTTATACAAAACATGTTGAGCCCATAAAATATGACATTCTCCTACAAAAACACAACAAAGTAATAAATGAAATAAAATGAGCATTAAAATGATGCTGTCTCATGTACCAGTAAAATAACAATACTTTATGTCATCACATGCAGTTTTATGAAAGAAACTTGTTTACCTGCTACTTTATTGGTGACAAATGAATTAAGGTTTTAACTTGTTCCGTTAAACAAACTTGATTTGTTTGTTTGCTTCTAATTTGGGTATCTTCTTAAAGAATTTTCCTTTTTCAGTTTATTTAAAAAAGAAGAAGGTATATTGCAATATATTGCACAAGGAGTACTTTTAATTACTGTTTGGTTCTAAGACTGTATAGTGTTTTTACTGCAGTGCAGTATCATAACAATTTAATGTCGGTTCATAAATGTTCATGAACAAAACTCCAACCAAAGATGAAATAAAATAATAAAAGTGTTCATCTGAATGTGAAGAAAACCATTAATCTGCACATTGTCCACATTTTAAAAAATCTGTTTCTGTTTTTTCTTTTCCTACTAAATATGATTCTGCAGGTTTTCCAGTGAAACAGCAGCAACAACAACAACAATCTTCATAACTTATTTCAGACGTGTTGTCGGAATGAAAACCGTCTGCAGGTCGAGACAAACGTCCTCAGGTGTCTGTATCGATGGCTGCAGGTGGGCGATGGGGGGCGGGGGGGCGGGGGGGCGGTGATGGTATCGATGTGTGGAGCTGGGGAAGGGGGCGGGGCCTGTAGGGCGGACCGGGGTCGCGCGTGGCACCGTGCAACAGCTTATAAAGTCAACGGGTCCCGGTGAAGCTCACCTGCACGACCTCCCTCCGCCGCACTTCTTCCTCTTCCTCCTCTTCCACAGACGGTTTGTATTATTATTATTTTGGACTGATTGAATCTTCACCTGCGGCAGAAGAAGGAGAACCGGAGTCCACCCGACCGGTCCATCAGAGAGAGGAGAGGAGCTGCAGGTCGGAGGTGAGACGGTCGCTTCGTGCGGTTCAGCCCAGGAATAAAAACCTTGAAGATATTCTGCTGGGAATTCATTTAGTTTCAAACGAGTTCTTTGGAAAATCTGAACGTTTCTCAAACATCAACTCAGATGATGCAGAGGAACTGATGATGATGATGACGATGATGATGTTAATGAACAAGTTTGTTATTTTAAGATTGTGAAGTTAAAGTTCAGAAACTTTTTATTATTATTATTTTGAAAATCAGAAAGTTTCTCAACTCAGATGATGCAGAGGAACTGATGATGTTGATGACGGTGATGGTGATGATGATGGTGATGGTGATGATGATGATGATGATGATGATGATGATGGTGATGATGATGATATTAATGAACAAGTTTGTTATTTTCAGTCTGTGGAGGAAAAGAAGAGTAAGTTAGTAAATCCAGAAGCTTTTCTTTTTTAAGTCTCTGCTGCGTCTTCTCGTTCCCTCAGTGATGACGCGTCGCCCGCTGCTGATGACGCTGCTGCTCGGCGTCGTGCTCGTGCTGTCGGCGTGTGCCCGCGGCGGGGAGGCGCGCGTCCGCCTCAACTCCATCCGGACGGTGGTCCTGAGGGAGGGGCACGCGCTGCCGGTCAACCGGAGCCTATGGGAGCCGAGTGTGGACCTGACGGTGAGTGATGCGCTGTGACGTCACGTTCAGGGCTCTGGTCCTCAACAGGGGGGTCGGGCCCCTGGGGGGGTCGTCACGTGGTTCATGGGAGAAGTTCTGATTCAGGAATTTGTTTTCAGTTTCAGTCTTTTATTGTGAAATATTTGATCGTTTTACAAGTTATGGCCTCAGAGTTCAATAGAAACTTTGTCGACAGAACTGTGACAATGTTTGAAACTTTATTAACAGAACCATCAGTGTTTGAAACTTTATTGACAGAACCATCAGTGTTTGAAACTTTATTAACAGAACCATCAGTGTTTGAAACTTTATTAACAGAACCATCAGTGTTTGAAACTTTATTAACAGAACCATCAGTGTTTGAAACTTTATTGACAGAACCATCAGTGTTTGAAACTTTATTAACAGAACCATCAGTGTTTGAAACTTTATTAACAGAACCATCAGTGTTTGAAACTTTATTAACAGAACCATCAGTGTTTGAAACTTTATTAACAGAACCATCAGTGTTTGAAACTTTATTGACGGAACCATCAGTGTTTGAAACTTTATTAACAGAACCATCAGTGTTTGAAACTTTATTAACAGAACCATCAGTGTTTGAAACTTTATTGACGGAACCATCAGTGTTTGAAACTTTATTGACGGAACCATCAGTGTTTGAAACTTTATTAACAGAACCATCAGTGTTTGAAACTTTATTGACGGAACCATCAGTGTTTGAAACTTTATTAACAGAACCATCAGTGTTTGAAACTTTATTGACAGAACCATCAGTGTTTGAAACTTTATTGACGGAACCATCAGTGTTTGAAACTTTATTAACAGAACCATCAGTGTTTGAAACTTTATTGACGGAACCATCAGTGTTTGAAACTTTATTGACAGAACCATTAGTGTTTGAAACTTTATTAACAGAACCATCAGTGTTTGAAACTTTATTAACAGAACCATCAGTGTTTGAAACTTTATTAACAGAACCATCAGTGTTTGAAACTTTATTAACAGAACCATCAGTGTTTGAAACTTTATTAACAGAACCATCAGTGTTTGAAACTTTATTGACGGAACCATCAGTGTTTGAAACTTAATTGACGGAACCATCAGTGTTTGAAACTTTATTAACAGAACCATTAGTGTTTGAAACTTTATTGATGGAACCATCAGTGTTTGAAACTTTATTAACAGAACCATCAGTGTTTGAAACTTAATTGACAGAACCATCAGTGTTTGAAACTTTATTGACAGAACCATCAGTGTTTGAAACTTTATTAACAGAACCATCAGTGTTTGAAACTTTATTAACAGAACCATCAGTGTTTGAAACTTTATTAACAGAACCATTAGTGTTTGAAACTTAATTGACAGAACCATCAGTGTTTGAAACTTTATTAACAGAACCATCAGTGTTTGAAACTTTATTAACAGAACCATCAGTGTTTGAAACTTTATTAACAGAACCATTAGTGTTTGAAACTTTATTAACAGAACCATCAGTGTTTGAAACTTTATTAACAGAACCATCAGTGTTTGAAACTTTATTAACAGAACCATCAGTGTTTGAAACTTTATTAACAGAACCATCAGTGTTTGAAACTTTATTGACGGAACCATCAGTGTTTGAAACGTTGCCGTCGCTCCCTTGACGTCCGCGTCTCCTCCCCGCAGCTCTACCAGTGCATGAGCGACCTGGAGTGCAGCGAGGGCAGCTATTGCCACGCCACCTCCAAAGGCCCCACCCACTCCCGCTGCCAGACCTGTCGCCGGAGGAAGAGGCGTTGCCATAGGGACAGCATGTGTTGCCCGGGCAACCGCTGCAGCAACGGTAAAAGATCTGCCTCTACCTCCAGAGTATCCTGCAAGTTTTTTAATGTGTCTAATGTAGAATTTTACATTTTTGATTTTTACTATTTGACGATTTTAACAAAAAAAATTAAAGTTCTGAAATACATTTTGAAAAATGAAAATTTAAAAAAATCAAATGATCCAAAAATCAAATAATCTCAACTTATTGTCGAGGCAGAAGAAAACCCTTCCATTCGATGTTTTTTACAACGTATCGCTGTGGGACAGATCTGGTTGGCGTCTAGTGGCTTATGTTCCTCATGTGGTTGGAGCAGACGTATGAAACCTGCGCAGCATCTCCAACGTCTCTCCGTCGCTCCCTCCAGATATCTGTGTTCCCGACGACGACAGCTTTGTGTCTCAGAGGATCCCAGACGCAGACGGACATTTGAATCCGCTGCTGAAAAGGAAAGGATGGAAGAAGCGAGAGAGGCTGGAAGTCAAAGGGACCAGTGGAAAAGGTTTGTCTCCTTTGCTCAGATGTTTGAGAAAGTGGATTTATTCGTCGGAACTCTTCACTTATTGACCGTGTGTTGGTGTCTTTGTGTTTCCAGGTCAGGTCGGGGATCCTTGTCTGCGCTCGTCCGACTGCTCCGACAGTTTGTGCTGCGCCCGTCACTTCTGGACGCGCATCTGCAAGCCGGTGTTGAGGGAGGGGCAGGTGTGCACACGCCACCGCCGGAAAGGGAACCACGGCCTGGAGCTGTTCCAGCGCTGCCCGTGTGCCGACGGGCTGAGCTGCCGGACGCTGCGGGAGCCCGGCGGCGCCAAGCCCTCGTCGCCGGCATCGCTGTCTTCCTCGTCGTCGCTCCTCGCGGCGGCGGCCAAGTCCAAGTTCGCGCCGCCCTCTCCCTCGTCCCGCCACCTGTCCCCTCGCACGTCTTTTCTGTCCTCGACCTCGTCCTCCTCCTCGTCGCTGTCGCCGGTGGGAAAGACGAGACTTCACGTGTGTCACAAAAACTGAGGAGGGGACGGGACGGCGAGAGGACGGACGTAGAGACGGGACCAGAGGGAGCGAGAGGCAGACAGAAGAGGAAGAGGGTGAATAACCAAAAACCTTTTCACACCTGTGGAAACTCCCCCGTGAGCAAAACTGTCCCACTATCTCAATGCTAATTAACTTCCTGTCAGTCTGCATTCACACACACACACACACACACACACACACACACTCACACACACACACACACACACACACACACACACACACACACACACTCACACACACACACACACACACACACACACACACACACACACACACTCACACACACACTCACACACTCACACACTCACACACACACACACACACACACACACTCACACACACACACACACACTCACACACACACACACACACACACACACACACACACTCACACACACACACACACACACACACACACACACACACACACACACACACACACACACACACTCACACACACACACACACACACACACACACTCACACACACACACACACACACACACACTCACACACTCACACACACACACACACACACACACACACACACGCGCAGCCGCATGTGAAACTCGTTGTGGATCAGATCTGGTTTCCTCCCGGGCGTCTAGACGAGACAGAAACCACTTTTAAAATCCGGTTCGACTCCATTGACTCCGACATGAAAACCCTTGACGTTGAAGAAACCTGATGGTTCATCAGCAGCCACAGATCCAGATCGTTCATCAACCCGTGTGCTTTTATTTTGAAAACCGCTCCACAGACATGAAAAATAAAGATATATTTATATTTGACGACACAAAGTGAGTGGCTGCAGAGAACTTTCCCTCCATGGATCAGCTGATGTGACCCGCGTCTGACCACGCCTTGGTGTCAGTGTTTTAGACTCTCCACCGCTTCACCACGTGCTGCGTCCGGCCGTCGGCAGGAAGTCCTGCGCCCCGGCCACGTGTGAGGCGTCGTTCCCGTTCGATTGCACTGTTGGTTAACGTGAGAGGTATTTTTCTACGAGTTGCTCCTGTACGTTGTGGATGAATGTCGGCGGTGAGAGGATTATTTGTTTGTTGATGAGTTTTTGGGGGCGGAGTTATTGCCAGCAGGAATTCTTCTGTGAATCGATCATCGAGTGTTTGTGATTAAAAGGATTTATCATATCCAACATGTCTGGAGTCTGTTCTTTTGGGACTAACACTTTACACAAGAAGTATTTAGAAGTAGAAATACCACAATCTGGAAAAATACTCCATTAGTCCTGCATTCATACAAATTACCAAAGTGTTGTCAGTTTACAAAATATCATTAAAGTAGCAAAATTGAAATTATGAATAAAAAAGTATTTGAAAAAATCTGATAGTGCAGTACAAGTACTGCGTTCATTCCTCCAAACACTACAAACTGGATTGGGAAACATTTGGACTCTGGATTCTTCTGCTGCACAGTCGGATTGTTTCCACTTCCATCAGATAAAAAAGAGTCAGGACTCAATTACTGAGCAGAAACGTTGTGCGCCGACTCTTCCAGAAGCAGATCATGTGTTCTGTATGAAACATCTGTCCAGTGACATTAAACTGCGACGCCACATTAATGTAATGTTGAAAAAGGATAAAGTACAATATCTGTAACAAGTGGTAAAGTACAAGTAGAAAGTAGAATAAGGTGGATGAATTGAACTGAAGTGATGATCAGTGACACGTTCACAGGTCGTGACCTTGTTGTTCACATATACATTTGTCATTTTAGGCTTTTGAATCAATATGGTGACGTGAAGTTGATTCTTGAATTTATTATTTTCAAGTTCACTGTTTCCCCAAATCGTTCTCTGAGACTCTGACGAGGAGTGTGTGTGTGTGTGTGTGTGTGTGTGTGTGTGTGTGTGTGTGTGTGTGTGTGTGTGAGAGTGTGTGTGTGTGTGTGTGTGTGTGTGTGTGAGAGTGTGTGTGTGTGTGTGTGTGTGTGTGTGTGTGTGTGAGAGTGTGTGTGTGTGTGTGTGTGTGTGTGTGTGTGTGTGTGTGTGTGTGTGTGTGTGTGTGTGTGTGAGAGTGTCTGTGTGTGTGTGTGTGTGTGTGTGTGTGTGTGTGTGTGTGAGAGAGTGTGTGTGAGAGAGTGTGTGTGCGTGTGTGTGTGAGAGTGTGTGTGTGTGTGGGAGAGTGTGTGTGTGTGTGTGTGTGTGTGTGTGTGTGTGTGTGTGTGTGTGTGCTCCTCTTTGTGGTTTTTTGTAGCTGTTGGGCATCACTGTCTTTAGTTTGGGTTTAGGAGATACAAAGATAACACGTGCTGTGTTTTTCCATGCTTATGTCACACACACACACACACACACACACACACACACACACACACACACACACACACACACACACACCTACATTATCTCACCACCTGTGTCCCCCTGTTTCCTCGGTGACTCACTTTTAGTCCACACATTTTTCCTTATTGCTTCTGATAATATAATAATACATTTACAGCAGTTAAGTACAGTGTCACTAATGACTACACAGAGAGGATATTTCCTCATCGTGAGGACATTTCACTGGCTCGGCTCAAACCGATGAGTTTATTCAGGTTCTACTGTTTAAAGAACGTCGTCAGGTAAACGGATGAAACATATTTACATATGTGTAGTTATGAGAGCTCATTTCCACCATTTTAATCTTTCATCTGTGATTGACTGAATTCATTTGATGATTGATAACACAGAATAACCATGACAACAGGTGAGACACACATGAGTCAGCGTATATTATTATATAAAATGTCTTTCATCTTCATTATTCTGTTAAATCTATTCCTTGCATTTCTATTTTTTACATTTATATGTATTTAGAGTTATTATGTGTTAATGAGATCAAACGATTATCATAAATGAATGAATATCTAATCATCTCTTACTTGGGATATTACACATTATAACAATGAGATAGTGTCCTCAAATTATTGTTGTAGTAATAGATTTTGTATCTCAACATTAGGAAACATAGTCATATTATATAATACATATAATCACACAGTATGAGCTAGTATCCCTAAATAATTGATAGTCAATCATTAAGTTGAGATAAGAAAATACACGACGGTGTCTCACAGTTATGAGAAATACTCAATATTACTCAGGAAGAACATAAATACGATGAGCTTAAATGTAATTGTATGAGATGCATCATAATTATGAATGTTGTTCCTCACATTTATGCAGGAGTATTGAGGTTTTGGAAAACACCTTGGACACAATATTCTCTCCGATTTGAAACACACTGCAGACACTTCCCCTTCCACTGTGTCCCTTTAAATATAATCAGCGAGGATGTTTGTCTGTTTTACAACCTCATAAAACAGGGCCGAGCGACGAACACACTCATGGACGGACGTCAGGACAAGTTACAGTTTAACCGGCGACCGCTGCTCGACACACACACACAACGTCCGTGACCCATCGGTCCAGGACGTGTCTCAGCTCGACTCCTCTGGGTGAAGAGACGCCTCGCTCCGTCTGCCTGGACATTTGATGTGAGATTCAAAGTTGATTGTAGTTTGGACTTTTGATACAGTTTGGACTTTAATCAGGTCGAGCTCAGTTTGGGGGAAGAGGGTTATGGGTCACTGTTAAATTATGATGCTGTGAATTGAAACACCAACAAAAGGCCCAACTCATGAATGAAGCATATATGAATATATATATACATATATATATTTAAATCAATACTTTGCTTTCTGGCAGTTTTTATTCTAATTGAAAATTAATTAAGAAATGGAAATGTGTACAACAACGAAAAATATATTCTATATTAAAATGGAAACATTCAGGATCTGACGTCTGTATATATATAGATATATATCTATATATATATATATTGTATGTATTTTTTAAACATCTCATTGTCTCTTTAGATGGATCTCCCCCCGGAACGCAGTCACCATGGCAACAGCCTCGTCAGCATCCTCAGCAGGTGGAACCGTCAACGCGACGACAACGAGCGGAACGTGCTGGCGTTGAATGTGCTGTTGCTTGGCGACAGGCAGAGTGGGAGGAGCTCTGTGGGGAATGCTCTGATTGGTCAGTGGTTATCACTATGGATTCTGTCGCACCTTTAAAAGAAATGACGGATCCTTTCATTAATGGTTTTCTTCTCCTGAGCTTCTAAAAGATTTTTTTGGACATATTTAACATCAGACTAAATTCATACATGTTAATATAAAAACTCATATGTTTGGCAGGTGGACACGAGTTCCAGACAGACGCCTGCGTCTCTGGCGTTTCCGTGACGACAGAGTGCCAGGTCCTCAGACGAAATTTCCCTGGATACTTCCGGCGACAGGGGGCGGAGACTGACCTCACGCTGAGGGTGATTGACACACCGGCGCCGCCGCCCCGCCCACTGAGTGTGCACGAGCTCTGCCCCGAGGGCGTGCACGTGCTCGTGCTCGTTGTGAGAGCTGACCGGTCGCACGACAACTCACATCTGGAGAAATACGTGGAGGTACTGTACGTGTGACGGAGTGACACGCCCTCCGTGTACAGTATGTTGTACTGTATGAGTGTTTTACATGTGTGTCGGTCTCCAGAGTCTCTTCGGTCCAGAGTGGCGTCGTCACGCCATCCTCATCCTCACACACTCTGACTACCTGGAGAAGGCGGGGCTTCGCCCCTCCGTCTACCTGACGCAGACCACCGATTGGCTGGAGGCTCTGTCCAGCGAGGCGGCGGGCGGAGTCTTGTTCTTGGACAACAGCCGCGATTGGCCGTTGATCAGAGGACGACCGCTGAGAGATGGAGTGCTCCGCCTCTCGGCCAGGAACCACCACAGAGCTGTGAAAGTCAGGACAGAGGTCTCACTCTGACCCTGAACCCTGGCGCATCTGTGGTAGTCATGTGATTATGAAAAATAATTATATGTTGAAAAAGATGTTATATGAGTAACATTCTTTTACATACAATACTCAATAAAATCCGTTCCAACCGAAATGAAGTTATGCAATACTGGGATCTGAGCGCAAACATGTCACCACGACTTATTCGTCACCGTCCAATCAGCTGCAAGAAAAGAATGATAGTCCAGGAAATGGAGGATTGTAGTTTTTAGTATTTTTTTAATCAGTAAACATCAGTGATTTTCCTCCAGTGTTAGCTAACATTGCTATCTTACACAATTCGCTACACTGGCTGAGCGATTGACATCATGGGATGTTTTGCTGTTGCCGCGGCGTCGCTTCTCTACGTCTATCTGATGATGCAGTTGGCGAGGGAGGGGGCCCTGCACAGCCCCTTGCCCTTCACCTCGAACCCACAGCCTTTGTAGTTGGCCACGCCCCTGCAGTCCACCTGCAGGTCGGGCTGAAGAAGCTCCCAGACCCTCTGCTTGGACTGCAGCTCTCTGTCGGCGTCACCTGCACACAAACAAACACTGGTGAGTTCTCCTGTTTCTGGAGACGACCTCTTAACATCAGATTAACAGCTTCTTCGACTTTGTTAGATTTACCTTTGAAAAGGACCCCGCTCAGGAAGTAGTACTAACCGAAGGTTCAGGAACCTATGGGGGCGGGGCTGCAATGCTGAAGAATTATGATTGGTCGAGTAAAGTGTACGCCATACGTCATCGGCCTGATATGGAAAAGTAGTAGTAGAAATAAAAGTTCCAGGAACTACTACTACTACATAAGTACTACTTCACTTATATCTTTCAAGGCTGATTGCACGACACGGCCTTCGACATTTCAAAGCCTTCAAAAGCAAACAAGAAATACGTCGTTCCATTCTTGAGCAACGGAAGGATCCAATGGGTGGTTCCTGATTAGTCTCTTCTCAAAATGACAAAATGTCGGCGAACGCCAAAGACAAAACAGCGTCCTGGGATCAGGGTTCACTTCAATCAAATAGTTAAAGCTATAGTGTGTAATATTTAGGAGAACTTATTCACAGAAATTTTATACATTGTCCATAACCCTGTGTTCATATATGAGTTAAATATAGTCACATGAGGTGGACCGACCTCCGTGTGAGTCTCCATGTTTCTACGTCCTGTTGAATACGGTTGTTGAACTAAACGCTCCAGAATACGTCACGTTCATGTTGAATTTTCAGACGCTGACGGAAACCGGAAACAGAATCAGTGGTGCGCCACCATAAAGTGTCCCCTTTCAGTCGCTCGTTGCTAGCTAGATACGATCACGATCTAGCTGGTGATTGTAGCTAGCTAGGATACACCCATTCAAATCATTTGTCTCTAGCTAGCGACAATCACTTGCTGTCTATAGCTATACAGGCTGCCGAGCTGCAGAATGGACAAGCTGGTCGTAACCACGGTTACCAGGGTAGTTGAGGAAGGTGACTCTGTCACCGGGTGCAGAGCCTGTGGGCGGAGCCAGTAGTTCTATGCAGTCGTCGTCGTCGGAGGAGGAGGAGGAGGCGGAGCAACAGAGGATGCGGGCCTGGGAGACCACGCCCCTCAGTTTACAGGCCTTTACGTTGCACAGCAGCACAGCGAGTCCGTCCCTGAGCTGCAGAGAGAGAGGCCAGACAATTATTAATGTGTGTAAATATGTCAAATATAAAGTAATGAATTCTTATTCATTTCTCAGCAATAAAGTCAAAATGTTAAAAAAAATTAAGTCACATGACAACAACAAATAGGATTTGTAGTATTTTAGTATTTTGAGAATCAGGCCAAACTAACCTGAGTGAAATTATAGTATTAAGAAAAAATGTAATATCGTAATATTGTCAAGAATAAAGTCATGGTTAGAGAATATAATTATAAAAATACAAGACATAATATCTTTAAGAATTAAATCACACAAATTCCGAGATTTGTTATTTTTGAGATGTAATAACATTTTGAAGTCAGATAAATAAAGTCAGAGTATTTAGGAAATAAGATTTTGATGTTCCGAGAGTAAAGTCACAATATTTCCAGAACAAAATCATAATATTTCAATAGTCGTAATATGTCATCATAATGAAGACCTCCTCCAGGTCCCTCTTCTCTCCCAGCCTGCTGACGACCGTCCGGGGGGCGTTTTCTCCCACGTCCACTTCCTGGACGGACAGGGTCTCGGCCAGCGGGTGGCGCCGGACGCTCAGGACCCGTCCCACCCTCAGGTCGAGTCGGGACACGTCAAGCCGAGGCTCCGCCCCCAGAGAGAGAGCGTCAGAGGTGGGACGAGCTGTGAGGGAGAGAGAGAGAATAAGTATCTTCTGCCCTTCGTTCCCTCCTTTCCTCATCGTTTCCTCATCTCACCTTTCCTCTCACCTCGCCTCCTCCTGCCTTGCCTCTCTCTCCGCTCACATGAGGCGGAGGAGGGAGGGGGAGGACTTGTGGTAACAGCAGCTCCAGTGGGCGGGGCAGGTTGACTGGCAGGCGTTGCGGAGGCGGGACTAAGAGTTGGAGGAGGCGGGGCCGGCGAGAGCAAGGCCTTGGCTGAGAAGAGAAAGGGAGGAGTTATATCATCTGCAAAATACATGCAGGGATTTAGTTTCATGTGTCAGGCTGCGTTTTGTCCTCTGATTTAATAAAGTTCTTATTGAATCTAAAAGGAAATATTTTTTCCCCCTGCTCAGAGGGAACGAAAAGAGAATCTACAGTCGTCTCAGGGTGTTTGTACTTCTGTCGTTGTGACGACCAGTTCCAGTGGCAGATATTGTGACGACACATGTTCTGAAAAGATTATGACATTTATTCAAAAGTAAGTTTCATTTTAGAAACTCCAAAAAAAGTTGTCAAAATTGTCAAAAGTGAGAATTGTTTTGAAATTGATAATTCTTTGGGCGAAGTCATAAAAAATGTTTGCAAATGGATTTTTGTAAAGTGAGGAAATTCTTTGATGGGATTATATTCTGAGTGTGTGGCTGATTGGCACATTGATGCAGATATATATATATATATATATATATATATATATATATATATATAAAGCATGATGCCTTTTTGGTCATTCACCGGTGCGTCTCCTTTGTTTCTCGTGCAGCTGAACTCTCAGCTGTTCAATGTCTTTCTTCAGTTTGCCGTTTTCCACCAGCAGCTTCCTCTGATCTCGGACCGACGCCTGCAGCACTGAAACACACACACACACACACACCCAAACACACACACACACACACACACACACCCACCCAAACACACACACACGCACACACACACACGCACACACACACACACACACCCAAACACACACACACACACACACACACACACACCCAAACACACACACACGCACACACACACGCACACACACACACACACACATACACACACATACACACACATACACACACACACACACACACACACATACATACACACACATACACACACATACATACACACACATACACACACATACACACACACACACACACACACACACACACACACACACACACACACGTCATCAGTGGTTTGCTTTAGTTTGTCACAGATTCTTGTTCAGTTACAAACATTTCAGCATTAAATTAAAGAACGTGAACAAAGAGGAATGAACTGAATAATGATTTGCTGCTGAAACAAGAAGGACGGAGGTTTGTTTTTATTTCAGAGCTCATGAATGTATTGAACCGGTGAATGTAATGTTCCGTCCCTCCTGCACTTGTTCTTACGTGCTTTCTCTCGGGACAGCAGCGCGTGAGTTCTGAAGTACTCCAGGATCTGCTCTCCGTCCTCTGGATCGAGCTTCAGGAGCGCGGCCGCCAGGCTACGAGACAGACGAGCAGCGGGAGACGTTAGAGAAGTGACCAAACGATGGTTTCTGTCTTCTTAGGCAAACTTGGTATCACACTGAAGTGCGTTCACGTTCCTCTGGCTCGAATGACGCCACCGGCACAAGATGGCGGCGGCCGTATCAGAGCTATTTCATCTGGATGTTTGTACAGTGGCAGGAAGAGGAGGCGTGTCCTCCATCCTCATACACACTCATGATTCACCCATACGTCCTCCAAAATCGCTGACTGACCCTTTAAGTTAGATTAGAGTATTTTCCTTGTTGCTGTTGTCGTACGACCTGAATTCCTCTCGGACCGCTGTAAAAACCAACAGTGAAATGATTACAGCTGTCGCCTGTGAGAAGGACGACCAGCGTCAGTCGAGTTTCACAGTGACAAGACTTCATGGTCAAACCACGTGAAGAGGAGGTAGAGAGAGGGAGAGGGGAGGGAGGGAGGGATGGAGAGGGAGGGATGGAGGGAAGGGAGAGGGAGAGGGAGAGGGAGAGAGGGAGAGAGAGGGAGGGAGGGAGAGAGAGAGAGAGAGAGAGAGAGAGAGAGAGAGAGAGAGGGATGGATGGAGGGAGGGAGAGGGAGAGAGGGAGGGGAGGGAGGGATGGATGGAGAGGGAGGGATGGAGGGAAGGGAGAGAGGGAGAGAGAGAGAGAGATGTCATTGAAGTCTAAATAGATGTTATCTGTGATGACGGAAAGTACATGATAACACCATGAAGGATCACACACACACACACACACACACACACACACACACTGACCATTTGCATAATGACAAACAGAAGCTCGTGAGCAGCCAGCAGCTGTAAGTCTGGTAAACATTAACATACACAAACACATCCAACCAATCAGCCGCCACGAGCCCCCGTTATTAAAAACATGTATTCAAAAGAAGGTTGTGAGATTGTTACAGATGTATTTTGATACAGGTTCTATTATGAAGAGTCTCTTTTAGCCAATTACAATTTTTCTTTTCTTTTGAATAAACGACCCTGAGAAAAAGTGTGAGAGGAGAGAAGCTCCGTGACACTAGTGATGTTTCAGGCTGGCTAACACGTTAGCAGTTAGCTCCACAACCAGGAAGTAGTGAATTCACATACAGTTACTTGTTTGTGTCACTCGAGGACATGATGTTGACTCATGTTCATCCCGCAGGGCCTATAATGTTACATCTACACTGCTAAAAAAGTGTTTTAACACATGTAAAAACATGCTATATATATACACACACGTACATATATAAACACACACATATATATATGTATGTTTATACATACACATACATATGTATATATATACACACAGTATATACATACATACAAATATACACACACACTCACACATCTATATATATAAACATACATACACATGTGTGTAGGTATATAAATATATACCTACATACACACACATATACATATATAAACATACATACATACACACACACACACACATATATATATATATAAACATACATACATACATACATACACATATGTATATGTATAAACTCCTCTGGAGTATATGTGACCTTTTTCTCCTGATCTTTACAAAAAAATCAAGGCTAAATCCTGAATATAATGTTTGGGGCCTGTGTGTGTGTGTGTGTGTGTGTGTGTGTGTGAGGTTTTGGCCTCACAATGTGACACACACACACACACACACACACACACGAGCAGCAGCTGCTAAATAAACCACTGAAATGTCGAGAGAGATGCAACAGCTGCAGTCAGGCCTCCTGCTATAAATAACATGAGGTGGTACAACATACACACACACACACACACACACGTCTATAAGTTTAATAATCTACATTATGACGACCTGCTTCGACCCTGTAACGTGACCATGTCAACGGATTAAGTTCCCCACAAAATACACACACACCAATGATATTTAGTACTGACACCTAAATGGAACAATAACAATAAATATGACACACTATCAATAAACCTGTTCATGTCATTAAAAGGATTTTACTGAGAAACAGACGCATGTTTCATGCTCAGCTTTGTCTCCTGAAATAAATGAATTAAACACAATAAAACAATAAAACTTTCTTTCCACATTAAATACCGAGAACAAGGTGATGAATATGAGGGGTTTGGACCAACATGTGCAGCTGTCGAGGTTTTAAATAAAACAGAACATCTCTGGAATGATGTGTGACAGTCGACGACAGTGAAAATCACAAACATCTTCCACAACATTTACTCCGGAATGTCCTCCTTCACGTGTCCTCTGTCGGGGCCTGGATCCCGTTATGCACGTTATTAAAAACTTTAAAAGTTGGCAGAGGGTTTATGGAAAAATTAAGAAACAACAGAGGAAGAAAAACACTGATTTTGAAGTCGTACCTGGGATGAAACAGGTCGCCGTCGTTGTCCATGTCGCAGGCTTGTTGTTGTCCGTCGGTCGGTCGGAGACAGAAAGCTCAGCGTCCGTCGTCAGACGAGACGACTCTCCGTCGTCAGCTGTCCGCTTCCATCTTCCTGCTGGAGGTCAAAGGTCAAACACGTGCCAGCGAAATCCCAGAATAAAATGAGACTCCATGTGAAACTGCGAATTTGATGGAGCAAAATGTCACTGAACGTTTTGCTGCTGACGCAAAAACACATTTCATTTTCTCTCCGTTCGTCTTTAATATTCACGTCGCATATTTTAAACACAAACGTTCTTTACAATCGCTGCAAATAAACCGACCTGTAGAACCTGAGGTCACCGAGTTGTGACTCTGTTCTTCTTAACAGGCCTCAATTAGTGTTCCATCTTTTAGGTTCAATACAAAAGTAACTGGACATTGACACGTGAATCCTGAATGTGGTCACTGATATTAATGTAAAGCGTTTCTTTCACTTTGCCTCCTGTGACATAGAAAACCTCAAGTATGCGGAGAATGTGTGAACTCGTACAGTATCTGTGCTCCTCCAGCTGTTCAGTGTACAGTAGACAGGCAGCGCCCTCTGGTGGAACCAAATGGCGCTGAGGCATCAAGCAGACGTTCTTATAAAATTTCACTTCTATATAAAAGCAAACTAGTCTGGTACACGTTAGAAATATCACCAATCAAGTTGAATATATACATTTGAAATCTCATCATTTGAATGTATCCACACTTTAGCCCCAGCGAGACAGATTTGAGCTCATGACAAAAGAAGTTTTTGCGTCATAATGAAGATGGAAATAGAAAGTTTTTGTAAATGTTATAAATCAGTGGACATGTTGATTCGTCGTTTCAGCGGCAAATGTAAATAATACAAAGGTCTTTCCTCTAAAATTCACATTTTATCTTTTATGATTCATCTGTTTGTTGATGTTCTGGTCATTGTGTACTGTATCAACACGGAAGTCGTTTTGTTCAATTGAAAATGTGCCTTAATTGTTTGTATTTGAACGTTGTACAATAAAGATTAAATGAAATAAATATTCTGATGGTGAGGTTGAATCGTCCTTCTCCTATCTACAGCTCTTATCATGGTGCTGATCAAATACTTCAAGATCAGGGAAACTTCCTGAGACAATTTGACAATTCGACCTCACCCTGGAACTTTTTTATTTAGAAGAATGTTGTAAGTTCATGTGGGAACGTACTTATACTTATCTTAATTTAGTGAATCAAAATGTTGAGTCATTTTATTGTCGAAATTAAATACGTTACAAAAAAGTATATAATAAAAAAGACTCCACATTAGTTTTGTGTTTTTTGTGTTTTTTCTTAATCTGTAGTAATTATTCATTCTTGTATTCTTTCTTTTCCTACGCTCGTCCTCCGTTCTACGAATAAACCCGAGTGCAGCCGAACTCAGGCGAGTCGGAGCTCCGGCGGTGGGAGGAGCCTCGTCGAGGGGCGGGGTCTCTCCTCTTCCCAATACTCGCGCCCGAGCGCCGACAGAGACACCGGGAGCGCGCGAGGGGGAGGAGGAGAAGTTAGAGGAGAAGTTAGAGAAGAAGAAGAGGAAGAAGAAGAGGAAGAAGAGGTGACGAGGAGGAGGTGAAGACCGCAGCGACGCGGTGAGTTCGTTTCTGTTCGAGTCGACGAGGAGAAACCGGAGTTTGAGTTATTCCTTGTTCCGGTTTCTTACCTGTGTCAAGAGGCGGAAGTGTGTCACACTCCCCCAGCGTCCGACAGGTGTGTGTGTGTGTGTGTGTGTGTGTGTGTGTGTGTGTGTGTGTGTGTGTGTGTGTGTGTGTGTGTGTGTGTGTGTGTGTGTGTGTGTGTGTGTGTGTGTGTGTGTGTGTGTGTGTGTGTGTCTCTCTGTGTCTCCTTCTTCTTCACGGTTTTAAAATGTTCGTCGGTTTAATCGATTTTGTTCGATTTTCTTTTTTTTTTCAGGTGACTTTGTTTGTGTTAAGTTCCAGAAACGATCACGAGCTCTTTACTTGACGTGGAGTTTCTCTTCCTTTTAAATCTGCTCAGATCTCTGGTTGGTAGTTTCAGTTTTTCCTCGATGATTAGTTGATCGATCATCAACTGAAAAACTTTGACAAGCTCCAACTTCTGTCTTCACTTTGATATCTTACATTTGGCGCTAAAACGACGAATGAACATGTTAACTGATTTATAAAATATACAAAAACTTTCTATTTCCAGCTTCTCAGGTGTAAAAGTTTTAAAAACCTTTTTGTTAAGTTTTAAATTAAAGCTACAGTGTGTAATATTCAGAAGAACTTATTCACAGAAGTTGAACATATTGTCCATAACTATGTTCATATATGTTAAATGTAGTTCCATGAGGTGGACCGACCTCCGTGTGAGTCTCATGTTTCTACGTCGTGTTCCGGAAACCGTAAATGGACTCGGCGGTGCGCCACCATAAAGTGTCCCCATGGCCCCTTTCTTCGACCTGGCGAGTTGAGGTTCTAGCCAGAGTTTAATCTGCAACTGCTCTTATATAATTGATTGGTCATTTATATTATTAATGAAACAGGAAGTACACGTTTGTCCAGTTGGAGGCGCTTTGGCCTGATTCCTCTCATCGTAATTGAACATCGTTGGGTTTTGGACGGTTTGTGGCACAAACCAAATGGACAGTCAGCATGAGGTCGAATCGTCTTCTCCTCTCCACTCGTCCTCGACCTCAGTGTTAAAGGTCACGAGGTCAAAGGCGTCAAGGAGGATTCAAAGGACGTAGGAGAAGAGGATCCGACTCCTCTGACACTGAACCACGTGGTCGTGTGACGTCATGTTGTTGATGTCGCGGTGAATCGACACATTTCTGAAGATGAACTACAAAAACCTCAGCGGCTCCATCAACATGTTCCAGTGTTTTATGATTCATATGTGACAGTAACTGACATCTAGATCATATTCATACTCTTCTTCTTCAGATTGAATCGTTTACGTTTGTTCATGACGCGTCACGTTAAATATCGCTGCCGCAATGAATTGTGGGTCTGTTTCTCCTCCAGTGTGTCTCTGATGAAGGAGACAGGAGAGGAAACATCGGAGCTCCTTTCCTACGCACGTAGACAGTCTGAACATCATCATGGAGCTGAGGAAACACTTCAGGTCACGTCAAGATCTGGGAAACTTCCTGAGCACATCTGACAATTGGACCTCAGGCCAGGTTATCTTACTGTTTCCTGGCTCCTTCAGAGACACTTCAGACTAAATGAACAGTTTGCTGGTTCTGCAGCTCTGTGTTACTCGGCCTCTGTCTCGCGTTGGTGAATCCACTCTGCTTTGGGGGAAATTGAATTCCCGTGGTCTAAACTCGATTAAGGCTCCGTTGTGTTGGGCTGTCAACAGGATGTGACACGGGAGAGGTGGTGTCGTGTTGTAAACTCACACATTTAGCTGCTTTACCATTCAGATTTAACACTTGCTGTGTTAAAGCACAGCGGCCGACATCTGAACTCTCTCAGGAGTTCACTGGGGCCTGTTTGAATATGAAAAGTGAAACAATGTGAGAGTGCCGGTGGTTCGAGCCCCCGGACGGTTTCACAATGATCTTTTTTTTTTGAAGAACTATTTGACTTTGTGTGTGTTTGTTCAACACTCGTGTCCACGGACACACACTTTCACTTCTGTGTGAACTGTGAGCGAGAGAGGAGGCATTTAACAGGAGAGAGAGAGAGAGGGTAAGAAATGAAACTGACTGACACGTGATGACTCATGGTCCAGTGAGAAAAAGGCAACAAAATGATATCATATTTATAAATAATAGTTTATAAAAGACAAACTATAAGTTATAGTTTCTTATAAAGATCCAAACAGATGAACAACAGTGAAAACAGACCAGACATTAATACAGAGCAATAAACAACAAGTAGTTTGTAGAATCTTGAAATATGAAGTGTTTTTTATTTCATCGATCATCATCTACAAAGAATGTCACAATTAAAATGACTCTTAATTTTCAAAAAGCAGAATGAGTTATTCCCATTACAGAAGTTCACTCAATCCTGCGT
>NC_061526.1:9537500-9580000 GCF_022379125.1 Scophthalmus maximus
GCAAACAGCCGGTTCTGATGCAACAGACAGAAACGGTGCAGTTCATCAGACTGTACAAGTACTTACTTGATGTGACAGATACAGTGAGCACACGTACAAATATTGATTTATTTTATTTATTTATTGAGCAACAATCCTTTTTTTGTTTTGTCATAAGTATTTTGGACTTTAGGATTAAATATGAATAAAATTCCTGCTGATTGATTCAAGGCCTGTACTGACATCTGATGGACCGTCTTTGTTGGACCTGCATGACTGTAAAAAATTATTAAAAAGTCTTAACGTGTGTGTGTGTGTGTGTGTGTGTGTGTGTGTGTGTGTGTGTGTGTGTGTGTGTGTGTGTGTGTGTGTGTGTGTGTGTGTGTGTGTGTGTGTGTGTGTGTGTGTGTGTGTGTGTGTGTGTGTGTGTGTGTGTGTGTGTGTGTGTGTGTGTGTGTGTGGTCACGGCTCATCGAGCAGTCAGATTCCAGCTGCAGGAAAAAAACAACAGAGTAGAGGTCAGAGGTCAGTTTGCCTCGGGAACACTTCAATACATGTAACTGTTTCTGTGTCTATTAAATTACATATACAACACATTTGTACACATTTTGTTCAGTAATTCCCAGAAGTACATTTATACTAATGTCATTAATGCGGCCTCTACTCTTTAATACCTTAAGGCCTTATTGATGGAAGTGGATCCAAGATTTGCCTTTGACCTGTTTTTATAATTTGATTTATGTCCATCACACGTTAAAAACAAAGAAGCATGTTCCTTTCATCCCGACCTGGGGAAGCTTCCTGAGGGCTGCTGGCTCCGCTTCCTCTTCCTTTTACCCTGGAAGGGAAAGGGGAGGTAAGAGATGAAAGTGAAGCCCACACACACACACACACACTGACTGTGATGGACGTACGTAGTTGTCCCTGGCCGACCATCCCGGATACAGCTGCATGTGGAGCAGCCTCTCCTTCCGGGCCAGGTCGTAGTACTTGGACTGTTCGGAGCGCGACAGTGCGTGCCACTGGGACACGGAGTGGGAATATTAGTATTATTATCAGACGAGTTCCAATCCAACTCAAGGACGTGGAGAAAAGACACAGAGCACTGACACAACAGTCGTTACTTTAATGACATGGAACCATTGTCTCTCGTTAAAGCCTCTTGTCCAACAGAGCGATGACATCATCTCTCTGTCTCTCTCACCCGGCGTCCCAGGATGCGGTTGATGGCGGCGCTCTCTCGCTCGCGTCCCTCCTGCAGGACACTGTGTCTCGTCTCCTTCATGTAGAGCATGAAGGCGTTGAGCGGCTTCTTCACCGCCTGTCTGCTGCTGAGGGCGAGAGACATGCGGGACACAGACAGAGAGAGAGAGACAGAGCAGTAGTTGTCGTAGCAGTGGTCAGTGGTGGAGGTACTGTAGTAGTTTTCGCAGTAGTATCAGAAGTGACTGCAGTACTACTCTGAGTTCCTCCGAAATGTATGAAATCGCTCCGTTTCGCCCGAAAACCCCGTCAAACACCCACTAACCCAGTGGTGACGTTGCCGTGGCAACAGGGGTGCGTCCTGGGGAGGGCGCCAGATGCACCGATTGGCTGAGTGTACGGGGACGATGGCGGGAAATGTCTGTCGCTGTAGAGCAGGAGAGGGACGAGCGGATGGACGGACGACTGCAGAGAGAGAGGGAGAGTTGATATGATATTAATAATCTATTTATACAATCGTATATAATCATATCCACAAAGATGGAAAATAAAATGTCTCTTCGGTGTCAAAAGAGAACCACCCCCCCCCCCCGGTCCGATTCCGATAATGTGCTAACAGATGTCAGTAGATGATTTAAGCCTCTTGGTTGTAACAGGAAGTGGCAGCAGCTCCTGGCTTTTTTTCTTCTTTTTCCAGTTGTTTTTTTTCCCCCCAAACGCTCTTCGTCACATCGCAGGACGGACGACACACGAGACGCTAACGCACAAGACCCCGCGCTGTCCGGGGTCACGGCTAACACTGATCCTGTTGGAAGGGGAACATATTGGCTCGGAGGGATATGTGACACACACACACACACACACACACACGTAGACACACGTAGACACACACACACACACACACACACACACACACACACACACGTAGACACACACACACACACACACACACACACGTAGACACACACACACACACACACACACACACGTAGACACACACACACACATAGACACACACATAGACACTTCTGATACTACACACACACACACACACACACGTAGACACACACACACACACACACACACACACACACGTACAGTAGCAGTGCTCTGAGTGGGTGTCGCGTTGTTTCGCCCCCCGCTGGTCAGATACAGGTACTGCTGCTGTGGAGGTGGACACCAGTCAAACACCTGAGGTTTACCTGCAACAACAAAAAAAGAATATAGATATAGATATGAAAGCTGTGTTCATCAGCTCAGGTCGATGGTGTTTTTTGTGTTTTTTGTGTTTTTTAGTGTAATTAGTTTGTGAACATCACCACATGTCGCCGCAACAGCGCTTTGACTCATCAGCGCCACCTCCTGGAAGAAGATCAATAACAGTCACTGATTTACAGTCACTGAGGCGTCATCGAGTTCTGTCATATTTTTTAACATGAATATAATTTTAATATAGGTTTAAAAAAACCTCAAAGATAATTCAAAGACATTTATAAAAAGTAAAGAATAACTTTTGATATAATACACAATAAAGTCTAATTTGTCTATTAAAATTCATTGTAAGAAATTAACTACAGTATAAAGTATTTAACAAATGATACACATTTGAAAGACTTCAATATTAAAGTCTTTCAATTGAAATATTGACAGTAAAAACTAACATTTTTCTTCAAGAGAGAGGGATTTCATTACACAGTAAAAATAGTAAAACAGGATAAACAGGATAAAATGAATATGATACATATGATATCATTTGATAGTGACATTTTTGAAATGGTTGCACACACAAAGAGTCTGAACTTAATGATAACAGCAATAATCATGACAATGATAATAACAGTAGTAAATATTTACCTGTGGACGGGACATCTGCTCCATCCTGGGAGAAAACTCAACTGAGTTGATTTGAATCCGTGAAAAATATAAAATCTGGTAACTAAAATTAAAAAGGTCAAGAGGAGCGGTCGGTGGAATCGTCTGGACTCTTCAGACTGTGGATGGGAGTCGACTCTCTCAACATGAGAGTCGCTCATTTCAAATGTTCAGCTGCAAAACTCTGGATGTCCTCTGCCCTGGGTGACCTCCACACTCCCACGGGCTTCCTCGTCCCTTCTTGCCCTCAGACCTTTGACCCCCCCCCCCCCCCCGGTGCAGTCCGGGTGAGGCTCCCTGTGGTTCTGCCTGCACAGCTGTCAGAAACATTCAGACAGAATCAGAAACCAGTGTGGAAAATATTCAGTCGCCTGCGACTTTTGGCACATTGAGGTTGTAGAGCAGCACGAAATTTAATTCATTCTAAAATATCAGAATTTGAATCTTTCTTGCTTCACTTTTAAGCCACATGGAATGAAAAACAGATGTTTACACAAATTATTCTGAAATTTTTTTATATGTATTTATATATTTATATATATATATATATATACACACGAATTCTTTAAAAAAATGATGTGTGTATATATATATATATATATATATATATAACTAATTATTCTAAAATGTTGTATATATATACACACACACACACAAACAAACTAATTATTCAAAAAATTTTAACTTCTAAAATGTAGTAAATATAACTAATTATTCTAAGATTTTGTACAAATATAAAGACACACACACTAATTCTTAAAAAAATATTGTTTATATATCTATATAACTAATTATTCTAAAAAAGTTTATATATATAATTTTTTAGATTAATAAATATATACACACTAATTCTTCAAAACTTGTGTATATATATATAGCTTATTATTCAAAAATGTCATATATATACACACTAATTCTTCTAAAATGTAATTCTTCTAAAATCTAGTGTATAAATATGTAACTAATTATTCTAAAATGTTGTATATATAAATACATACACACAAATTCTTCAAAAAAGAATTGTATGTATATGTATATATATATCATATGTAATCAACAACCATACCTTTAACAGTACTTAATCATTTATATAAATTCGTATTATGTGATTATATCAAATCGTCTTCTGAGTGTTGTTTTATTTTTTCCTCTCCCAGATGATTTTTCAAGTCGGACAGCATTTGCAGCCGGACCAGCAGCCGGAAGCGGAATCAGCCGTGCGAAAACATTCCCCGCCAGTTTCTGCCCGAACCATTGTCGGTGACACTCAGCGGGTCCGCGGCGGCGACATGGAGCTCGACACCATGTCGAAGACCGACATCCTGCGGGCGATCATCGCCGAGAAGCTGACGACCGCCGCGCAGGAGATCCTGGCGGTGGTGGAGCGGACCGTGGCCGGCTACGAGGAGGAGGCGGCGGGCTTCCGGTGGGAGATCGACCGGCAGCGGCGGCAGCTGGAGCTTCTGCTGCCGGCGCCGGACATCAAACTGGAGGCGACAGGTCGGTGGAGGAGCCGCGGGAGGCTCCACACAACATGTTGATATATAAATAGATATGTATATATATGTATATATGTTTATATATATACAAATATACACAAATGTTATCGTACTTTTACTCAGGAGTCTTTTATTCCTGATCACAAACTAGAGATTAGTAATCAACTAGTAAATTATTCACCAACTATTTTGATAATCGATTAATCGGTTGTTTTTATGAGTAAGTCATAATCCTCTGATTTCCGTTTCTTCAACATGAACACGTTCTGGTTTCTTTGCTCCTCTGTGACCTGAAGATCTCTGGTGTGAACGAAACAAAACATCGTGTAAAGGATCGATCAGATTTATTCGATGACAATAATCATACAAACTAGTTATTATCACAGTTGTTGTGAGCAACCGTCTTCCTCCTGCGGTGTCGTGTGATGATGCGATCAACAATATAATAGTTCAATTAAATCTGACATTAAATCTATTCTTTGTTTCCGATGTCAATAATGAGGAGTGCAAGATTCCAGATACCGATATTTATATATTTTGTAAATCTGTTAATGATTCCTAAGTTGTCGTTATCAAACCTTCATGACAAAGACATGTTATTGAGGCTTGATACTTTTGTTTAAAGATGAACTTCTATCATTAATAACTATACATTGAAAATACAAATACATAGAAGTTATAACAGACATTTATTTTACATAAAATGTGAAACGTAAATGCACATTTAAAGGCTCAAATCAGTTGGCCGATCACACGATATGTCTGTGAAAGGCAAATATCGATAAAATTGGTCGGGCTCTATTTTTCTACAGCAGCATTTTATCGTGTGTCTTTATTTCCATATCAAACGTAATGTGTCTGTGGCGTATTATTCCGAAGGAACACAAGATTTTGAGATGACTCTCTTTGTCTTTGTTCATCTGATCCAGACGAGGAGCAGCAGTTTCCCGTCTCGCAGCCGGGACCAGCGGAGGCGTCTGTCGTAGGAGGAGGAGGAGGCGAACGCCCCGAAGAGCAGGAGCAGCACAAATACGAGCTGAGTACGTCACAGAGGGACAAGAGGAAAAGACAAAGTTAAGATAGGAAAACTGTTTAAATTAGTACTTAAGTTCCACTGGGGACCACGTGTCTCACTTCTACAGTCCGTCTTCTGAAAGACGACTTCCTGTTCCTATGCCGTGGGTTTTGCCTCACAGGCAACAGACATTCAATTCTGTCTTTCTTCTGTTGCTGTAAGACAAACCTCTGCGACGCGGTGCGACTGAAGCTCGTTCAGCGTGAAAGGCTTAACGCGACTCAAAATAACGTCCATGATTATTGGATTTCGCTTTTGATTTTTAAGTGTTCATGACGAAGCATATCCGAGAGAAATGTGGTGATTATTGGTCGCTGCTTTAGCAACATTACGTGGACGTTAAGCCTTTTCAAGTGAAGCGTTTTAGAACGTCCCCGTTAATCTGTGCAACACTTCGGACTGTGCGTTGCTACGTTTCTTCTCTTTTTGACTTAACACGGACAAGCTGCCCCTAGCTTATCACCTGCTAACTAAACACCTGCTAGCTTATCACCTGCTAACTAAACACCTGCTAGCTTATCACCTGCTCACTAAACACCTGCTAGCTTATCACCTGCTCACTAAACACCTGCTAGCTTATCACCTGCTAACTAAACACCTGCTAGCTTATCACCTGCTAACTAAACACCTGCTAGCTTATCACCTGCTAACTAAACACCTGCTAGCTTATCACCTGCTCACTAAACACCTGCTAGCTTATCACCTGCTAACTAAACACCTGCTAGCTTATCACCTGCTCACTAAACACCTGCTAGCTTATCACCTGCTAACTAAACACCTGCTAGCTTATCACCTGCTCACTAAACACCTGCTGGCTTATCACCTGCTAACTAAACACCTGCTAGCTTATCACCTGCTAACTAAACACCTGCTAGCTTATCACCTGCTAACTAAACACCTGCTAGCTTATCACCTGCTAACTAAACACCTGCTAGCTTATCACCTGCTCACTAAACACCTGCTAGCTTATCACCTGCTAACTAAACACCTGCTAGCTTATCACCTGCTCACTAAACACCTGCTAGCTTATCACCTGCTAACTAAACACCTGCTAGCTTATCACCTGCTCACTAAACACCTGCTAGCTTATCACCTGCTAACTAAACACCTGCTAGCTTATCACCTGCTAGCTTATCACCTGCTAACTAAACACCTGCTAGCTTATCACCTGCTAGCTTATCACCTGCTAACTAAACACCTGCTAGCTTATCACCTGCTAACTAAACACCTGCTAGCTTTACACCTGCTAGCTTAACACCTGCTAGCTTAACACTGCTAGCTACACACTTGCTAGCTACACACCAAGGTTAGTTTTTGGTCTGAAAACTGTTACATGTGAGATTATTGTAAACTATACTCATACAAAATATATGTTTGTCTTCATCATTGTATTGTTTGTCATCATTGTAAATAAATGAAATGTAATAACACACTATCATCGAGTTGTGACGGACTCTTCATTTGTGTCCAGGTGCGGAGGAGGATGGGATTGTGAATATCCTCTGCTACACGGGGGAATTCATGGAGCTGGAACAGGAAGAGGAGGAGCAAGCAGCGGCAGCGACACCCACGCGGGAACAGGAACCCGTCACGGAGCTGGACGGCGTCAGAGCATTGAGGTAACGACGCACATCCCCACAGTTACCACCACACGGACTAAAGTATGTGGACACCCCCAGGTGCCGTTGCTCTTGGGTCTGACCGTGACTTTTTTTGTTTTCCCCAAGGTCACGTCCTCCCACGGTGCAGTCTGACAGGCAGAGCGCCGGCAGACTTCAGATCAGTAAACCACAGAACCTGGTAGATCTCAGAATCCGCATCCTGGGGGACTCGGGGATTGAAGTGCTCTCGACCAACGGTGAGTTTGAAGCTCCTCCGACGTTCAGAAGGGAAACTTTCATGGTATCAATACAGATATTATTGAGTAATTCTATGATCTGATATGTTCCTGTTTGTGTTCCAGTGTATAAGATGTGTCCGCTGCAGGAGCTGCAGTGTCCCCGTGGTCTCCGGGAGACCGACTTCCTGGACCTGCTGAGGTCCACCTTCCCTCAGCTGGCGGGTGACAAACCCATTGACATCTTCACGACCGACCGGAGCCGCAGACTGATGCCGCTGAGAGTCAAGAGGCTGACGCCGGAGATGATCTACAGGGCCAGCGGGCATTCCACCCTCTACATCCGACTGAAGGTGCCGTGGTTTCGTTTGAGTTGCGAATCTTACAACGTAATATCTGAACGTTTGACCTGTTCTACCAAACAATATCCAACGCTGTTGGTAACATACACATAGATAAAGGTGGACCAGTTTCAGTCTACTCTACCGACTCCATATGACGACATAAGCACAAGATGGCGGCGCCGCTTGTATCTGAGATATAGTTGCTTAATTTTTGTATGACGAAAGGGAAGTGGAGACGCGACGTCCATCTTGAAGTACAGTCTTTGATCTTCTTTATATACGGTCTCTTATCGTTTTCATTTGCATCCTCTGGTCAGTACTTATAATGTGTTTTTTTTTTATGTTTTTCAGGATCAAGAGGAGCTTCAGTCCTTTGATGAGTTTCATCCATCACAGACAAATGTTGCTGCTCCTGTTTCTCCGTCCAGCCTCGATCAAACCAGGTGACACTTCAACCTCTCGGACACCAGATCGGCTACTCGAACACACCAGTAGAGACACGTGACACGCCTCTCCCATCTTTTTGGTTGTTGTTGTCGCCCAGAGTTGAGTCTGACTGCAGGACGACACCTGGCAGATCGCGGGTCAGCGAACCAGGGGATTGCATAGATTTCAAGCTCCGCATCATCGAGGACCCGCAGGTCAAAATCCTTTCCAAAGACGGTACTTTCAATTGGCTCATTCTTTTTCAAGTAGAGTAGGGATGTTACAAAACCGAAACTCTGATTCTGAATACTCCGGTACTGAAACGAAAACGTCTGAAGACGCAAAGAGCCCAAAAAACCGTAGGATTGAAAAGTTTACCATTCACTACTGTGCTGTGTTCCAGTGAATGAGAAGTACCCGCTGCAGGAACTGCAGTGTCCTGGTGGTCTCCGGGAGTCGGACTTCCTGGACCTGCTGAGGTCCACCTTCCCCCAACTGGCGGGCGACAAACCCTTTGACCTCTTCACAGCCAACAGATGCAGGAAACTGCATCCGCTGAGGGTGAAGGCACTGACGCCGGAGGAGGTCCTCAGGACCATCAAGTCCAGTTCCCGTTCTTTCCTCTACATCCGACTGAAGGTATTCTGCATTCAAGTTTGTCAACCTTGTCTTTCTCTCGTCGACTCTCGAAAAAACCTCACTCGAAACTGTTCTTTCAGCCTCTTGATGAACTCCAGATCACAGGGAAAGATCTTCCATCCCCCTCGGATGAAACCAGCCGGAACACGAGGTGAAGACCAAAAAACGAATGTCGCCTTCCTTTGTACCTACAGATGTCGTCAACTGGCCCCTAATCTCTTCTTGGCTTTTGTTTCCCAGTGTTTCGTCTGAGAAGACCGGGGCAGCGACGAGCCCCCGGAGCCACGTACATTTCAGAATCTGGATTCTGGAGGACTCGCAGATCAGCTTGCTCTCCAAAAGAGGTAAATAGGACGTTAGCGGGTTGGCGGTTTAACTCTACTCTGCTGAAAACCCGGTCTTGCTCTGACCGTCCCGGGTGGCGATCCTTTTTTTCCCTGTTTCCTTCCAGTGTTTCAGAATAGCGTCGTGCAGAACATGACGGTTCCGCTGAGTCTACAGGAGACAGACTTCCTGGAGCTGCTGAGGTCCACCTTCCCTCAGCTGGCGGGCGACAAACCTATTGAAGTCTTCAGGGCCGACAAAAGCAAGAGACTGCGGAGTCTGAGAGTCAACGCGCTGACGCCAGAGGTGATCCAGAGGTCCATGGGGCCCGGTGGGCCTCACGCCCTCTACATCCGACTCAAGGTATTCCGTCTGATTTGTTTGCCGCAGTAGAGTTTACACATGGCTTTGATAGATATGGGACAAGATCTCTGAAGGTCTGTGTCGTGTTGCCTGTAAGGTTTTGGGTTCTGATAGCTGGTTCCAAGACAGATCCAGATCCTAGTTGACAATCCTTTGAGCATTGCCGTGAGCAAACCTCTTGTTGAAAGCTTTTGTTAGCTCCACAGAGGTGCTTGTGTTTCCCACCCTCTCTGTTGGTCCGTCAGCCGGATGGTGTGGACTTGATGCTGGATTCAGCTGCACGCTGTCGAGCTCCAACCGTTTGAGAGAAATTTTGTTTGTCAAAATCATCATGTGGTTTCTCAATCTACCTCCTTTTTGCCTCAAAAATTTGAAGAGGTCGTTGGGCCGACTTCGTACCAGCGACAGGCGGCGGCACGTGGACCTGAAGATCTACATTGTGGAGGATTCGCAGATGAAAGTTCTCCCGGCCAAAAGTACGTCCAGGACAATATCTAGACAAGCGATGTAGTTTTCTGTCAACCCGTGAATCGTTGAGTCCGAGTGCCAGTTCCTGCTCCGACCGACTGGGTGATTCTTCACCCGTTTCTCTGCAGTGTACAAGAAGTACCCGATGCAGGAGCTGCAGTGTCCTCGTGGTATGAGCGAGACGGACTTCCTGGACCTGCTCCGGTCCACCTTCCCTCAGCTGGCGGCCTATAAACGCTTTGACTTCTTCACGACCGACAGGAGCCGCAGGCTGCTGCCACTGAGAGTCGAGACGCTGGCGCCGGAGGAGATCAACAGGAACATCTGGTCGAACGGATGCTCCGCCCTCTACATCCAGCTGAAGGTCCGGTTCTTGTTCGACATATGTGTTGTGCACCTGAACAGTTGCAATGGGAATATTTTGTTGACATGACGGGGTTAGATGGGATTAAATGGCCTGATGTTTTTTGGCAAAATATGATTTTGGGCTTTTTTTCTGGTGATTGTTGGATCAAATTTGCCTTTTCCAAACTCCAGGCCTCCGAGGAAGCCCAGGCCAGCGGGGAAACGCTTCATCAAATTGACGGCGCCACAGATCTTCCAGCCACCTCTGATCAGACCATACACACGAGGTGAGTCAGCAACTGTGAATGAGTCTGTGGGTCCGTCACTTTCTCAGATAAAAGTCCTAACGCCACAATTTTGTGTCCCGGCATCCTCGCTCGACAAAGCACCTCGACGTCCCAACGGACGGGAGGCGGCGACGTGAAAATAGAGGTCGACAGTGACAAAGACTACGAAAGGTCAGAGTCCCGGGGTCTCTGGCCTCGGCTTGTTCCTGAGAGCAAGAGGGACGAAATGGATGAGGAGGTGAACGACGGCGCCCGGAAACCAGAAAGACCTGATGAAAACCTGAGCAATGAAGAACCCGAGGGGATGAAGAGGAGGCGACGAGCCATACCGTCGTTTGCGCGGGGGTCGACCGGCCGCGCTCCCCTGTTTTGTAAAGTCTGCAGATTCCTGCGCGGGAATGTGAGCTTCCTGACCAAACACTCGTGGAGCCACGTGGACGACCCGCGGAGGCTCTGCGGCGTCTGCGGCAAACGTTCGGCTTCGGCGGAGGAGCTGCGGCGTCACCTCCAGGGCCACCAGAAGACGCACAGCTGCCACACCTGCGGGAAGTCGTTCCTGTCCACCGCCGGCCTGAGGGGCCACGTCGCCCGGTGCAAGGGTGAGAAGCTTATCAAGTGTAACATCTGCCACAAGGCGTACACCGAGAACCGAGAACTGATCAACCACATGCTGGTCCACACGGCGGAGAAGCCGCACCACTGCGACGTCTGCCAGAAGACGTACGTGTCCAAGAAGAGGCTCCGGCTTCACCGCGCGACGCACGCGGTCCAGGGGCGGTTCAGCTGCAGCGTGTGCGCCAAGTCCTACTTAAGCTTGAGATCGCTGTCCCATCACGCGCTCACTCACTCCGCTCGCTCGGCGACGGGGAGGGAGCGAAAGCAGGCCTGCGGGATCTGCGGCAAGAAGTTCCGCTTGGTCCAGCGGCTGCAGCTGCATGTGAGGAACCACGGCGTCGAGCGGCAGCGCGAAGTTCTCGCCAAAGTCAAATGTGGTGACATCTAATCGCACGAAGATCCAGAGCTTGTGAATGGTCGGCGGCTTTTTAATGATTTTATCGTTTTGGTTTTGTCAGAACTGCGTCTGCTGCTCTTTGAAAGACGGAACAGTTTTAACTGAATACAGTTACAGTTAGTTAAACTACAGCTACAGGTTTGTCAATTCTGCCGATTGACTTCCTGATTGATCGGCATCGTTTCTGCTCCAAAAAAATTGTCTTTGCTTCAGTTTGAATTCTGCCTGAGCGGACGACGGCTGCTGCTGTGTGAGAAAACTACAAGCCTTAAATGTGTCTGTGATTTCATTTGATCTTTTTTTATTTTTAAATCTGTTGTCTAAGAATGTGTAGCAGTTTAATGCGATTCCCGATTCTACGTGAAGGAAACGATTAAATGTTTTCTATATTTTTATCGTGAACAGATCCAGAAAAGGCCTCATGCACTTTTGGTTCCCGACTGTATAGTTTCTTTACTTTGTTAAATATTCTTTTTAAGAAGGCTCATTAATTTCCCGAAACAGCTGCTCACTGTCGTTTCTATAAAATAAAACAGAGAAAACTGTCACTCTGTTGGGGACTTTTTTAAGCAGCGGATGAATCCACACATGTTTTCTACAGCGTTGGTAAAAATTAGCAGGAGAAAACAATAAAGATAAAAAACAACTGCTGGTTCTGACTTTAAATCTTATTTTCTTAGGGGTTAGGGTTAGGGCCTCAGATATCGACTTAAATTTGGAAAAGATTTTAGTGCCTTGTTCACAAGTTCCTTTTGTGTTCATCTGTAGCAACTCAGCAAAACTTTTATATTGTGTTTGCAGTTTGAGTTTATCTCGGTGTCAGTGTGTTCAACTTTTACATAACATGAAGGTTTTGATGTTTTAAAAAGAAAAAATACTTTGAGTTCCTATTTTTCTCATACACAAGGCTCAGAAAAAGAAAAGCAACTTTAAAAAAAATATTTTATTTCAGAGTAAACGAGTCAAACTTCTGAACCGTGTTTTGTTTTATTGTGTTGCTTTGCTTTTTTTATATTAAATTTATTTTTTACTTCATCATTTTCACTGTGTTTATGTGATTGAAGTCTCAACTTTGTGTTAAATTTTAAAACAATTTTTCCAAATCAACATTGAGGTCATTGCTCGTCATTGCTCCTGTGTTGGTTCTTTAAGTCAAAGCTACAGTGTGTAATATTTACGTTTACTTAAAAAAAATGCATCTGCTAAGACGGAAGGGGTGAGACCCTTCACCTCCACTGCAGCCAGCCACCAGGGGGCGATCCAGGTGATTCTGACTTCATGTCAGCCATCTTTGTTTACAGTCTTCTGTTTACACTTGTGTGATACTTTTAGGATTTTATTAAACCCCACGTTAAACTAACAAGCCCCCCACAAGCATCTTTATAATTAAAAAAGATGCAATTCATGAATTGGACCATTCTACCAAAGTCAGTAATTTTTTTAAACTTTATTACTTGTACTCACAGAGGAGCAGCAGAATATTTCTACTCTGCTATTACAGTACTTTTTACAAAACAAAAAGCAAAATGGCGGACTGCAGGAGTAAACACTGGCTTTTATTTTGACATTTTCCTTTTTTACACACGTTACTACGAGGTGGAACTAAAGACAGTAGCGGTTTCCAGTCGGATGGTGTTGGTGTCGGACTCTGATTCAAAGCCCGTCCCGTCCCGTCCACCATGGAGCCCCGGGACTTCTCCAAAGCCGAGATTCTGCGAGTGATCGTCACCGAGAAGCTGACGACCGCCGCCCGGGAGATCCTGGCGGTGGTGGGCAGAACCGTGGCCGGCTACGAGGAGGAGGCGTCGGGCTTCCGGCGGGAGATCGACCGGCAGCGGCGGCAGCTGGAGCTTCTGCTGCAGCCGCGGGTCAAACTGGAGCGAATAGGTCGGTGGCTGCCGGACTCCGTTTAAAGAATGACCAATTGAAAATGTGTCTGCTCGCTGATGAACCCGCGGACACTGTAGTAAATAAACAATGAGACAACACGAGTCGTCACGATGTGAATTACAATTCGGTATCAATTATGAATCCAAATGTCACGTTGTATTTGAGTAATTCAGTCGTCTTTCACAGCTGTACGCTTTGGGAATTGCGGTTTATGGAACTCCATTTAAAAATCGGCCAATTTCAAGTTCCCTCGCTCGCTGACGGACCTGTTGACGTCACAGATCTGAAATGTTCACGTTCCCACATGTTCACGACGTGATGTGAGAATTCGGCTGCACGACATGTAGTAAATTAACATGATGGGATTTATCACTGGGCTCCAACACAGGAACAGTTTTACGTTCACAGTCGTAACTCTGGCACTTTACACTTCAGCAGTTTGCAAAAAAGGAGAAATCTGACACTAAAAAGAGACTTTGACTTGTGATGCAGACGTGCTGGAGGTGATGGGAGCGAGTGAGGAGATGGAGACGGTGGAGGCTGCTGGATGTGACCTGGAGGAGGAGGAGGAGGAGGAGGAAGAGGAGCGACACCAACATCAGCTGAGTGCGTTTGTTTGTTTTGTTTGTTTAAAAAAAATTATTATGGGGTTATTAAAATATTGATTGATAATTTTTTCCTTTTGATCGATTTGTTGACTGATAAGAGACGCTTCGGACGTTTTCAAATGTGTTAATTTGTGTAAATTATTAAAAGCGACACATTTATTTATGGGTGTTCAGGTGTGGAGGCCATCCGAAGCCTCCACCCCCACTACCAGGAGGAGGAGGACAACGAGGTGGAGGTGGAGGAGGAGAAGAAGAAGAAGAAGAAGAAGAAGGACGAGGTGGAGGAGGAGGAGAAGAAGAAGATGAAGGACAAGGTGGAGAAGAAGAAGAAGGATGAGGTGGACATGGTGGAGGAGGAGAACAAGAAAGACGAGGTGGAGGAGGAGAAGAAGAAGAAGGACGAGGTGGAGAAGAAGAAGAAGGACGAGGTGGAGGAGGAGGAGAAGAAGAAGGACGAGGTGGAGAAGAAGAAGAAGAAGGACGAGGTGGAGAAGGAGAAGAAGAAGAAGGACGAGGTGGAGAAGGAGAAGAAGAAGAAGAAGGATGAGGTGGACATGGTGGAGGAGGAGAACAAGAAAGACGAGGAGGAGAAGAAGGACGAGGTGGAGGAGGAGGACAAGGACCAGGAGGTGGAGGCCGCCACAGCACTGAACCTAGAACACCCGAAGGTGCCGGAGTCTGTGAAACCATCGAGGTCTGTGGAGGTTATCCTTCGTCCGGGTCACAGTTTCCCCACGAGGGAGTTGAATCAGGAGCAGCTGGACTCGGTTATAGTTTGATCCAAGAAACACTGACGAGTCCAGCTGCTCCGGATTCACCTGCCTCGTGGACACGGAGGCTCCTGCTCACTGTCATCTCCATCTCTGGACTCAATGTTTCTGTGTCTATGAACCGTATATATTTATATATATATATATTCCCCAGAGCTCCGTCTGGCAGGAGACGTTGCAGCAGGCGACGGGCGGCAGATCCGAAGAGTCGCCTCGTTCTCAGAGTTCGTCTGCTGGAGGATCCTCGGTGTGAGTTCATCACCACCAAAGGTGAACAAAGAGTTGATCTCACGTTGGGACGGCAAATCGTCTCTGTAGTTTCTCCTGTCATTTGAACTCTGACTCTCCCGGTCTCAGTGTTGAAGACGAGTCCGGTCCAGGACCTGAAGTGTCTTCGTGGTCTCCCGGAGCCCGACTTCCTGGACCTGCTGAGGTCCAGCTTCCCTCGTCTGGACGCAGACCACAGACCCTTTGACATCTTCGCCGTCGGCAAGAACAAGAGGCTGAAGCCTCTGAAGGTCAAGAGTCTGACGCCAGCTGAGGTCAACAGGAGCATCAGGTCGTCGGGGTCGTCGAGGTCGGCCCTCTACATCCGCCTCAAGGTACGAGGTGCGACGAGACAGAAGTAAATCCAGACTCTGCAGTTACAGATCTTCACTGTTTTCATTTGTCCTGCGTGTAGACGACAGAGGAAAAGTCTCAGGCGTCTTTGTCTTCGTCCTTGTCTGCCGCAAAAAGCGCCAATGCCAGAACACACCGCAGGTGAGAACACAAACATTCCACTAAACCTTGTTTCAATCTAGATCCATGAATTATTTCCCTGGAAAATGAGCTCTGCCCCTATTTCCAGATCAAGTTCACTGGAAAATCTGTTCAGCAGTTTTTTAATCTTGCAGACAAATGGACGACACATGCGGTTTCTTTTTCCTCTCTGTCAAAAAACAAACAAACCTTTGTGTCCTTTTTCCGTTTCATTGTGTGTGTGTGTGTGTGTGTTTTGACAAAATCAAAGTCTTCACTTCCTTTCCTGGTTTCGTCACCAGCTCGACATCACGGCAACGAGACGCAGAACCGGAGGAAGGAGACGCTGAAATATCAGAACCAAGAGACGAGGTTCAAGCTTCTGCTGCAGACTCTTCGACAGAGAACAAAGCGAACGACGATGACGATGACGATGATGATGACGACGAGGAGGAGGAGATGATGAATGACGATGATGATTGGAAACCAGACGAGAGCAACAAGGAGGTGAAGGAGAGAGAAGCCGAACCGAGGCGACGGGTCAAAACTTCAGGAGTCAGAGCGAAGAAGAGCGACGGGCCACGGCCGCTCGTTTCCTGTAAAGTGTGCGGCGCTCTCCAGGCGACCACCAACATCCTGATCAAACACGCGTGGAGTCACGCCGATGACCCCGAGCGGCTCTGCGGCGTCTGTGGAGAGAGGCCGGCCTCCGCCGAGGAGCTGCGGCGCCACCTCCAGGGCCACCTGAAGACCCACAGTTGCGACACCTGCGGGAAGTCGTTCCTAACCACTTGCGGCCTCGCAGGTCACATCGCTCGCCACACGGGAGTGAAGCCGTTCAAGTGTGTCGAGTGCGGCAAAGCTTTCACCAACACGTGGGCACTGGGCAACCACCGGTGGGAGCACGTGGAGGACAAACCGCACAAATGTGACATCTGCCAAAAAACTTTTGCCTTCAAGTCGGCGCTCAACACTCACGTCCTGCGCCACACGGGCGAGAAGTCCTTCAGCTGCAACTCGTGCAGTAAATCTTTTTCCAACCTGAAAAGTTTGTCTAGACACCACTTGTCCATTCACTCGGAGAAGCGGCCGCACCGCTGCGACGTCTGCCACAAGTCCTTCAAGCTGGAACATCTCCTGAGGCTGCACGAGAAGATCCACGCCGTCCGCGACAAGTCGTTCCTCTGCGACGTCTGCTGCAAGGCGTTCTACAGTCTGGCCACGCTGCGCGCGCACATGAAGACGCACGACGAGCAGAGTGCGCGCGTCTGCGGCGAGTGCGGCCGCACGTTCGCCTCGGCAGGAACCCTGAGCCGACACATGAAGAGCCACAGCGGCGTGCGGCCGCACTGCTGCACGGTGTGCGGCAAGCGCTTCGTCATTCGCCAGCAGCTTAACCAGCACATGAGGCTCCACTCAGGCAAGAAGCCGTTCGTCTGCACCGTCTGCGGGAAGGCGTGCGCCCGCAAGGAGTACCTGAGGGTGCACATGAGGACGCACAGCGGCGAGAAACCGTACCAGTGTTCGCTGTGCGACAAGGCCTTCAGCCAGAGCCACTGTCTGAAGACGCACATGAAGAGTCATGGCGGCGACGACGGGTCGGCGAAGGACTCAGAGACACACGACGGCAAACAGTGAATCGAGTGGAAACGATAAAACCTGTTCAATCTCTCAGGTGGTGACAGGCTTGTTTGTAATTAATGTTTTCTAAGTAGTTTTTGTCATAACATAAATAGGAAATTGTCTGATTACATCGATTGAGAGACTGAACTGTGTATTTCACAATACAGTGCAGGTTCCTCTGAGGGGACCACAGAGACTGTTACACCCCTGTGACATGAAACAGTTTGTCATCGATTGTGTTCGTGAAGTTTGAGTCTGTTACCATCCGTCACTGTTTCCTATATAAAGAACTTTATATAAAGTGTTTAAAAGTTTATCTTGAGTTAATTACAGATGTATGAAGTTACATCAGCGTCAATATGTCTAAATATTCGTAGATTTAAATGATTACAAACCTCTTTTGGGTGCATTATTAAAATAAAGCTGTTTATTTCGTAAACAATTATATTTAATAAAGCAGCAAAAGGAGGAAGTTAATGAATCTGTCGAAAACCAAAACAAAAGTCATATCCCATTGGTTTATGTTTCTCGTCGGACAGTTGTTGCGGCTGCACCTAAACCCGGAACAACTCGCACCGAGCGGAGGTTCCGCGCCTCGAGCCCCGAAGACAAACGGACCATGTTCTACTGGATGCGGAGGAGCTGCGGGGGCCTCGGGGGCCCCGGGGGCCTCGAGGGCTCCGGGGGAACCGAGCCCCTCGGCGACATGTCGAAGACCGAGATCCTGAGAGGCATCGTCACCGAGAAGCTGACGACCGCCGCGCAGGAGATCCTGGCGGTGGTGGAGCGGACCGTGGCCGGCTACGAGGAGGAGGCGTCGGGCTTCCGGCGGGAGATCGACCGGCAGCGGCGGCAGCTGGAGCTTCTGCTGCAGCCGCAGGTCAAACTGGAGCGGAGAGGTCGGTGGAGGGCTCGTGAAACTTCATGTGAAAAACGACTGATTTCAAGTTTATCTGCTCGCTGACACGTCAGGTCACTCCCGAGGACCTCGGTGTGAAACGTGCACGAGTTGTCATGATGTCATTTAAGATTCGGCTTCAAATTACATTCAAAAATATTGTTGTGAGTTTCCGTTTCCACGTTGCCTCCTGGGCCCTTCGCTCATCCACCGACGTTCTGTCTGTGGTAGTTACCAGACTTCATTGAGAAAAACGTCTAATTTAAAGTTCATTTGCTTAATGTTAAACATTCTGACTTCATATTAAAAGAACTGGACACTTAAACAATTTGTCATCGTGCAATCTGAAATTCGGCAACACAACATGTTCTATTACAGCTCGTGAATTCAGGAAGTTATCAAATTTGTTGATGACAGACACAAAAGTTATTATTTTTCAGTCTTGATATTTGAAATCAATATCCACTCACCTTCCAGTTCTACTTCTGTTGGCAGCTCATGAACGACGGTTTTTTGCGTTGGACTTCAACATGATTGAACATTGACACACCCCAGCTTTAATTATCTGACGTTCTTTTCTTACATTTTGTTTGAAAGCTCTGCTCCCGGATCTGGACGGTCACGATGTGGTCGTCGTGGGTGACGGGGAGGAGGAAGAGCAAGAGGAGAAGCGCACGCAGCAGCCGGGTATGTTCTCGCACGGGGCCTCAGGGGCCTCAGGGGCCACAGCCTCTGTTTGTTTACATCGCTAACAGCTGTTTAATAGAGCTCAGTGGAAAATATGGAATCTTCTTCTGATCGTTCAGGACTGAGGAGCTACTGAGATTTTTTAAAAATTATATATATATTTTATGTTATTTTTGTGGTCGTTTTACCAACAAAGCAAAGTTTTAAATATCTGATTGTAGAGCAGTAAATGATCGACCTGCAACACAGATTTAATTTTCTACTGTAGATGTTTAAAGTTATTTTTCGATCATACGTAAACACGTTCACGTTTATAACTGTCAGTTAAACATTCAGAAGTGTGTGTGTACATATGGTTTATGCCTCTATTTGCACGAGTAAAAAAATGTATATACCTCTTGTTATAAAATATGTTTTTGTTATTTTTCATGCGTCACAGACACATTCCAAATGTGTTCATTTCATCTTGTCGGTTAAATGGTAAACGAGCGTCGTCTATCTATGAAAAATATCATTGTCGACATTCAATATGCAGACGACGTTCTGTTGTTCAAACAAGTTTTCCCCCCTCATCGTTTTAATTAACAAAAATAAATCCCAACTGCGGAACATAAACCAGAACTCTTGATATCACAGACGTGGACGACGCCGGGAGTCTGGACCTCCTCTGGTACGACGAGGACGACTACAAGGATTTTGTGGGTGATGACGATGAAGACGAAGACGAGCGACTGCCGGTGCGACCAGGGACGAGCTCCAGGAAGAAACGAGCAGATCTGCGAGACCCCGATTATCAAATACCATCTAGGTTATTAATCCACGTAGAAACATAGATACACTGTAGAGTGATCTTCTGTGGCCATAAGTATGTGGACACTGTCATTTTGGAAAATTCTGTTTTTTATTTTGTCATGTTGTCGTGTCCACATACTTTTGGCCATGTGAAGTGTTTATTTAATGATCAAACACACGGTGATGTCGTTCGTCTGTCGTCACCGTGCTGCTCATCTTCGCCCCGCAGGTCGTTCTCGCCCCGAGCTCCGTCTGAGAGGAGGAAGCTCGGCAGACCTCGGGTCAGCGACGCAACGCCTCACGTGGACCTGAGGATCCGCATCCTGAGGGACGCGCAGACCGACGTGCTCTCCAGGAACGGTTGGTTTTCAGCAAACAAATCAGATCAAGACGCTTTTATAATTTCCCGTCGTCGTCGCTACAGTTTTCCCTCCGTTGCAGTGTTCAGGACGTGTCCACTGCAGGAGCTGCAGTGTCCTCGCGGCCTGCGGGAGACGGACTTCCTGCGCCTGCTCAGGTCCACCTTCCCTCAGCTGCCGGCCGACGAGCCGTTCGACTTCTTCACGACCGACCGCAGCCGGAGGCTCCACAGTCTGAGGGTCAGGTCGCTGACGCCGGAGGAGATCCAGAGGAGCATCAGGTCCACGGGAGCAGGGAGGTCCACCCTCTACATCCGACTGAAGGTCCTTCGATTTCCTCGTCTTGTAGCCAGGAGAGGGAAGTTTTTATCTCACCGTACATCTGCTTGTGAACTTTCTTCAGACGGGAGACGAACCTCAGACGAGCGATGACCTTAATCCTCTGCAGAGACGAGACAACGCCACCGATGATTCTCCGTCGAGCTCCGTCGTCGTGGCGGCCGATCAAACCAAAGCGTACGCGAGGTAAGAAACATTACAAATGGACGATGGTCTGTTTTTTGTTTTTCATCCCTGGTGTGGTTTTCGTCTGCATGATTAACTTGGAACTAGTCAAAATAATGTTTAATGTGAAATATGTAAGTCATTCTGTCAATCGATTCTTAATTCTAATTCTTCCAGCTCGTCATCTCCCAGGGTTCAGTCTGAGAAGAAGAGGCGTGGCCGACCGCGGCTCGGCGACGAACCCAGTCACCACTACCTCCGGATCTGCGTGCTGGAAGATTCCCAGTCCGAAGTTCTCTCCAGAAGCGGTAAAACGTAGAAGAAATAATATATATATATATAATAAATTCATATCTGTCAACGTTTAGTGTGTTTGATGTTTGTCTTTTTGTCTCAGTGCTGATGAGATCCCCGGTGCAGCACCTGAAGTGTCCCCGCGGCCTCCAGCAGTCGGACTTCCTGGACCTGCTGAGGTCCACGTTCCCTCGGCTGGCCGGAGACGACGAGAGCTTTGACCTGTTCCGGTCCGACCGGAGCCGGCGGCTCCAGAGGCTCCGGGTGCAGACGCTCACTCCGGAGGAGATCTGCAGGAACCTGAGGTCCACCGGGTCGGAGAAGACGCTGATCTACATCAGACAGAAGGTTCAGATGTTGCTTCAATTGTCTGATTCCGAAAAATCACAGATATGATGCTGTGGAGAGAAAAAGTGAGAGTATGTAAAACATTACTGTTGAAAAGAACATTGGTAACCGTGACGATCAGCTCGAGGTAAATTTGACCGAACGTTGATGATGTTTTATTACGTTAAATTATTTTATTAACTCAAACTCATAAGCGAAATGAGTCACAAAAGGCAGAAGTGCATTAATGTTACATTTATCTACAATTTCCTAGTATGGTAATGTATCAAAACAGTGAGAAGGTATTAAAAAATGTCATATGATAGCAATGTATTAAATTCATAATATAGTAATGTATTAAATTGTTTTTTTAGCAATGGCATGATTTTAAAAAGTAGTCAAAATTCCTTAATATAGTAAGGTATTCAAAAATCACAGTATAGTAATGTATGAAAAAGGGACAAAGTGTCACAGTCTATAAGAATATAATTATTTTGTGAAATGTTTTCGTAGACGGGCGACGCTGAGGAGGAGCTTCAACTCTTCCCGATGAAGGATGACGTCACAGAGGAATCTCCATCCACTGTCGCCATGGTGATAAAAGACGAAGCCGGAAAAGAGACGGAGAGGTTTTTTGTTTTTTTGATAAGTTTTATTCAAAGACAAACAAAAACCGAGGTCTGAGGTCATTGACGACAGTTGGCTGATCACCATGGCAACTGTTGAGCTGATGCACTCAGTGAACCTTCAGGACAAACTGAGGGCATAGTAGTTTTCTTTACACCGCATCGATAAACATGTTTGATTTCTGCTCCTCAGAGTGGACGTTCAGCCCAGCAGCTCGACGCCTCGACCAGAGAACGTGGAAACTGACCACGAAGACGCCGCCAGCGACAGAGTGGCGTCCAGGGACGACGACTGGGAACCACACGTCGACCAGCGACCGCCGAAGACGCCGCGAAGGACCAGATTGTCGGCGGTGGAGCGGAGCAAGACGCCCTGCAGGGTGTGTGGAGTCTGGTACAGGGTCCTGGGCAGCCTGGTGAAACACGCCTGGAGCCACGCGGACGAGTCGCAGGCCGCCTGCGGCGTCTGCGGCGAGCGCTTTGAATCTGCGGAGGAGTTAAAGAGACACCTGAGAAACTACCAAAAGACTTACGAGTGTTCATACTGTGGCAAAACTTTCTCCAACGTCGCCGGCCTCAACCTCCACGCCACACTGCACACAGGGGCGCGGCCGTTCGCGTGCGACATCTGCAAGAAGACGTTCGCCCGCCAGTCCAGTCTGAGCGTTCACCGCTGGGTCCACGTGCCCGACAAACCGCACAAGTGTGACACTTGCCCGAAGGCGTTTGGCCTGAAGACGCAGCTGAAGGCTCACAGGAAGCTCCACACGGGGCGAGACAAGTACCAGTGCAACATCTGCGGCAAAGTCGTCTTCCACCTCCGATCGCTGACGCGGCACAAGGTCACGCACACGGGGGAGCGGCGCTACGGCTGCGAGGTCTGCGGGAAGCGCTTCAAACTCCCGTCCACGCTGAAGTCGCACGAGAAGATCCACACGGTCCGAGAGCGGCCGTACCTGTGCGACGTCTGCTGCAAGGCCTTCCACTCCAACGGCAGCCTGGCGGCCCACATGCGGACCCACGGCGGCGAGCGGCCGTTCGCCTGCGCCGTCTGCGGCAAGGGCTTTGTGTCCAACGGCGAGCGCAACGCACACATGCGGGTGCACACGGGCGAGGCGCCGCACGGCTGCTCCGAGTGCGGCCGCTTCTTCAAGCGCAAGACGCACCTGACCAACCACATCCGGAGCCACCTGGGCATCAAACTGTTCGCGTGCCCGGTCTGCGGCAAGGCGTGCTCCCGCCAGGAGCACCTGACGGTGCACATGAGGACGCACAACGGGGAGCGGCCGTACCAGTGCTCCGTCTGCGACAAGGCCTTCACCCAGAGCCACTGTCTGAAGACGCACATGAAGAGTCACCGGGCGCGGGAGGACTCGTCTGAGAGTCCGTCCACGTCCTGAGAGACGACTCGCGTCCAACTGCTCCGTCCTGAGAGGTCGCAGTCGTGAGACACTTCAGTTCCTCGTCGTTTGGACAAAAGTAGGAGTTAGATATGAAGTCGGCAGCAGTATTTGAAAAATTGGCCGAGGCACAATTTTTTTTAAATAAAAAAGAACAAAACAAAAAAGTGATCAAAGGGAAAATTGATTCACGCCAGTTTTTAAGATTTTCATTTTAATTTAATTTAATTTTGTTTGGACAACAAAGCTGTACAATTATTGTAAATCGTTTAAAAGTTCTGTTTTATTGATCACAAACCTGGCGCAGTATCGATAATCAATAAAAAAAAATATATATGATCTGAAGTTTGTTCAAAACAACCTCGTTCATCTCAGACGTGTCGTATCCGTCATGTGACGTGTGTAAACATGAAGACTTGTTAATCTCTGTTGTGAATATTTTCTATTTTTCACTTGATTTTTTATCCATCGTAGCTAATGTTGCATTCAGGGTGAGTGGTACGTTTCAGTAAATCAGCACTTAAAGACTCCGCTTCGTACAGTGACAACAGAGCACTTCCAATCCCACGAGGTCCTGAATGCAGCATGCGGTGCCTTAATGTGCATGGTTTTCATCAAACGTCTTTGAAACTGCATAAAAAAAACATATTAAACCACATTCCATAAAAAAACAGACGTATGTCGTATTGTTGTTTCACTTCGTACCCTCAGGTGGTCGTCGGTCCGGGGTCAGGGGTCAGGGGTCAGGGCAGCTCCAGCATGTCGTGCTCGGACAGGATGCGTTGGGTTCGCTCGTGCACCAGCGCCAGGGCGCGGATGATGACGCGCAGGACGGGCGCGGCCTCGCGCTCCGTCTGAACGCACACCAGCTGCAGGAAGAAGCGCCTCTCGGGGAGGGCGAGGAAGACGAACTCGGCCGCCTGACGGAGCACCCAGTGGTGGTGGGGGGCCAGCGCCACCTTGTAGGCATCCCTGGGGGGAGGGAGGGGACAGGGAGGACGGGACTGAGCGCCTCACGGAAACTGTTATTCAGACGTGAAGTACGGAAAACAGGAGTGGGATGTTTCCTGGAGACAGCCTCCGTTACCTGCTCAGCTCTCCGGGCGTCTTGTATTGTCCGTCTGCGTCCGGCCCGTCAGACAAACCCTCCAACATGAGCTTCAGCCACAGCAGAGAGCGATGGAGCCGCAGCAGCGTCCTGCAGCCCGAGTCCGTGCGACGGGCGAAGTCCACCGCGCCCGCTCTCAGCTCCGCCTCCACCATGGAGCGAACCGAACGATATGCCTCGAGGGAAAAAGCACATGGTTAAACTCTGACCTCCTGGTCCTGGTCCTGGTCCAGTGTCCTCGCGTGTTTGTGTGTCTCACCCCAGTTCTCAGTCCTGACGGTTCGCCCGTGTGGTCAGACGCCGGACCACGTTTCCCATGAGCCTCGGCGCTTTGCTCGAGCGACAGCCGCCGTATCACCTTGACCTTCTCGTGAACCTTCTGGGAGAAGAAACTCACCATCGTCCCGAGAGACTCCATGAACCTGAGCAGACGAGAGGAGGGGATTAATAAGTGATTAAGTCACACGATATTTTTATGGTTCTATGATATTTTTGTGTGTGTACTTGAGCAGCTGATCCCAGCTCTGCAGGTACGGCTCCAGCAGCACGTCGTCCTCGTGGCCGTCGTCCGACAGACTGGACTTTAAATGCAGCAGCAGACGCCAAACCTGAAACGACTGACCGGGACACTCCTGCGTGAGGGGCGGGGCTCCGTCAGACTCCGCCCACCCGTCGGGGACCAACGACGGTTCAGGCTGAAGGAGCAACAATAACAAGAAAGTTCTCACGTAAAACATTCACTTCTATTTGTTGCTTTTCAAATCATTCATGATAATATCTATGAGTTCCATATTGTATTATGTAAATCATGGTGTGTGTGTGTGTGTGTGTTTGACCTACTGATGGGCGGTAAAGGATCAAACATGGCTGCCAGGCGCTGCCACAGTCTCTGACTCCGCCCTGAGCTGAAGACAAAGAAATCAGATGAGTCCTAATTCCATTTCACATCACATCATTTCAAAGCTTTTATTAATGCAGTTATGGCTCTTACGTATTTTGATTATTAATCAGGAAATTCGTTCTTTCATGTCAGAGGAAACAGAAATACGAATCTACTGTACGACCAATCACGTTGCTCTCTCTCATCGCGTTGTGGCTTCTACAGCAGTGTGATACAAATACATCTCCTTGATATTATTATAACATATTGACCAGTGTTAAACTTTCTTTTCGTATGTATTATATGTTTGTACAAACCTGTGAATTGAGTCTTAAGGTCAAACAGCAACTGAAGCTAATTTTTTTTTTTTACACGATTTTAAAAAAGCGTGAAGAAGTTTTGTGACTGTTTGATTTCTCTTCCTCGACCATGAATGTCTCTGGATGAGGAGCATCAGTTCCAGTCCAACATGGCCGGCCGCCGTCAGGGAAACTCACGTAGCCACAAGGAGCTGACGAAGAGGAGCAGAGCCAACATGGCCGCCAACAGCAGCAAACGGAGCAACGTCGTCCGTCGGAGGAAAACCATGGCGACGACCACGACCACGAGCACAAGAAGACACGAAAAGTTAAAACAAACAGTGTTCACCAGCCACCGCCGCTCATCACACTCTCTCTCTCTCTGCTCACCCACATAGCACACACACACACACACACACACACACACACACAGACACACAGACACACAGACACACACAGACACACACACACACACACAGACACACACACACACACAGACACACAGACACACACACACACACACACACACATCCCAAGACGAACTTTGCACTTGACCTTCGTCCTGTTTTTATCACAGACGCACAGTAGTGACTCTCGTCCAGTCACTTCCTGAAACACCGGAGGTTGGCTTCACTCGAGGGGCAGGGTCTTACTCAGGGGGCGGGGTCTTACTCAGGGGGCGGGGTCTCACTCAGGGGGCGGGGTCTGAAGAAATTTCCAGGAAACTTGGTGGAAGGACAGAACATGGCCCAGGAAAGAATCCATTCCATGTCGGTGTGGATCAGGACAAAAGGGGCGGAGCCAGTCATTTTTAACAGTGTGAGATTTAATTTTTTTTTTTATATTTTCACTGATTTCACAGAGAATAATTCATTGATCTTGTTTGTTTGTCTTTCCTATTGTTTTGTTGTCTTATCGTAGCCAGTTCCTCGTAAATCATGTAACAGGAAGTCGGAGGCATTTGTCAGTTACCCACCATCTAGTGGACATTAGAGGAACTGCAGCCTCGTCCCACGTCTCGGTCCTTTTCCGAAGGAGCGGTGCCCCCTGCTGGTTTGTCCGCCTCAGTGCGTTTTGTTGGTTAATGACACGACAAAGTCTCGACAATCTGATGAGAATCGTTTTATTGACTCATGTATCTTCTGAAAAAACATGATGATGTGATGAACTGTGGCATCGAAATCTCCAACACATCAACTCTGATTGATCGGTTGATTGGATGAATGATTGATCGGTTGATTGGATGAATGATTGATCGGTTGATTGGATGAATGAGTGATTGATTGTTTGGCGTTTTGTGCTTGTGCAAAAATACTTGTGCGTACTCGTGATCACTTGTGCTTATTCTTAAAGGTAAAGCTAAAGAGTTTGTTTTCTTTTTTTCAAGTGTTTTTACTAAAGTTCATAAGTGAGATAAAAGGTTTTCTGTGATTTCAGTAAAACCTTTTTTGGTAGATTAAGGATTATTTTATTTTTTTCACCCTTATTGCTGCTCCTGTCGTCTTAAAGGGAAGTTACGAAGAACTAACAGCTCGTCAGAGGACGATACGAGAATCGAGCTTTGTTATAAAAAGAAAAGAGGCTTTAGATTAAGTTGAAATAGGTTTTCATAAGAATTAAGGTCAGGGAGGGAAAATATTTTCTGTAAAAAGTGCAACTTAGACTTTATGTGTTTTAGAGAAAAAGGTGTTTGTGAAATATTCAGAGGAATAAATATTGTGTACATGGTTCTTTTGTTAAGAGGTTCACACAGAATCAGTGTTTCAGATCTTTTCTGGGATTATTCTGACAAACTACTTTTTATGTAAAAAACCACAAAATATATTTAAAAAAATTCTGGTTCCAGATTTGAAAATGTTAATATTTACATTTGGAGAAAAGACTGATTGTTTAAATTTGACCTTTGATAAATTGTGGTGGACGAATTTTCAATTATTCAAAAGAAATAAACTTAAAGCTCCAGTGTGTAATTTTTTCTGCCGCCATCTGGTGGTTAAGTTACAAACCGCATCCAACTGAGCATTTCAACACGACGTAGAAACATGGAGACTCACACGGAGGTCGGTCCACCTCATGGAACTATATTTAACATATATGAACATAGTTATGGACAATATATTCAACCTCTGTTAATAAGTTCTTCTAAATATTACACAATGGGGCTTTAACTTTAATCTTTTATTTGAATAATTGTTATCTGCATCACTGATGTGTGTTTCTGTTGTTTGAAGGTAAAGAAACACAAACACTCGATTGACACTTCACAGGTGTGTGTGTGTGTGTGTGTGTGTGTGTGTGTGTGTGTGTGTGTGTGTGTGTGTGTGTGTGTGTGTGTGTGTGTGTGTGTGTGTGTGTGTGTGTGTGTGTGTGTGTGTGTGTGTGTGTGTGTCGAGGTCAGCAGAATCCTTCTGCTTTGACCTGCAGGACGTCACACAGTCCAGGACGCTGCTGAAGAACCTGAGGGGGGAAAAAAACAAAAAGCACACAAGATGAACAGTTGGAGTCTCAGTACTGTTGCTATGGTCACTGGCGATGAGTCACAAAATCGTCTAACATCAGTTCTGTCAACGATCGTGTTTCCTGCAGCCTGGATTTACATGTCCCATCTGCTAACATGGAGGGGGCGGGGCTTATGACCTATACTGCAGCCAGACACCAGGGGGCGAACTACATGACTGTGACACACACACACACACACACTCACACACACACACTCTCACCTTCAATGTGCAGAGAATTTCCCCAAACAGGTGCCGAGCTTCCTGCGTCTCTGGCTCCTCAAAGTAATCTGACGCCGAGACGACGACCTTGATGGACCTGAGGTCACCACACTCACCTGCAAGCACGCACGCACGCAGGGTGTTTTAATTATTCATCTACATCTCAGAGTGATGATAAGTGAATGTGTGTGTGTGTGTGTGTCTCACTGTGGAAGTGCAGGATGGCCTGACCGCTGACGGGTGTGTGTGACAGAATCAGCGTATGCAGACCCTTCAGTCCGACCTCGCACAGCTCAGTCGCCACCTGCAGGCCGAGGTCAGTGACACGCTCCAACTCCAACACCTGCAGGTGAGCACAGGTACGCACTGCACCAACACACACACACACACACACACACACACACACACACACACACAGATAGTTAATTCGTCAAGTTTGTCTTGTTTTGTTTGAGATGTCTGAAAATTCAGCGTATGATTTATTTTTTCTGCTGTCACTCACCAACGGCGACCAATCCCTGAGTCCCACAGCCGGCCCCGCCCACACTGAGCGAGCAGAGGTGTGGCCAGCATCGACCAATCGTCTGCAGGCATCGGTTTCCAAAGCGAGTTGGTTGTTGGCTGACGAGAGAACGTAGGTGAGAAAAGTTCAAATTGAGTGAAATGTGAAACTTCTGCTGTTGTTGAACTCATGTAGAAACTAAATTCAGTTCCTGTAGAAGAAACAGGAAGTGTGTGAACTGACCAGGGATGAGCCGGCGCCACCTGCAGGCTGCTGATGTTCCTGCAGCCTGCACCCAGGGCCCAGAGAACCTCGGCACCCAGAGGGTCAGATGAACTCCTGCAGACAGACAGGTGATCAGACAGACAGGTGATCAGACAGACAGGTAGCGAGTCAGACAGACAGACACACAGACAAGTAGAAAGACAGACAGTTACAGGTACAGAGTCAGACAGACAGACAGATAGATAGAGAGACAGACAGGTACGGAGTCAGACAGACAGACACACAGACAGGTACAGAGTCAGACAGGTGGTCAGACAGACAGGTGATCAGACAGACAGTTAGAGAGACAGACAGGTGATCAGACAGACAGGTAGAGATACAGACAGGTGATCAGACAGACAGGTAGCGAGTCAGACAGACAGACACACAGACAGGTAGAAAGACAGACAGGTAGCGAGTCAGACAGACAGACACACAGACAGGTACAGAGTCAGACAGGTGGTCAGACAGACAGGTACAGAGTCAGACAGGTGATCAGACAGACAGGTAGCGAGACAGACAGGTACAGAGTCAAACAGGTGATCAGACAGACAGGTACAGAGTCAGACAGGTGGTCAGACAGACTGGTACAGAGTCAGACAGGTGATCAGACAGACAGGTGCAGAGTCAGACAGGTGATCAGACAGACAGGTACAGATTCAGACAGGTGGTCAGACAGACTGGTACAGAGTCAGACAGGTGGTCAGACAGACTGGTACAGAGTCAGACAGGTGGTCAGACAGACTGGTATAGAGTCAGACAGGTGGTCAGACAGACTGGTACAGAGTCAGACAGGTGGTCAGACAGACTGGTACAGAGTCAGACAGGTGGTCAGACAGACTGGTGCAGAGTCAGACAGGTGGTCAGACAGACTGGTGCAGAGTCAGACAGGTGGTCAGACAGACTGGTGCAGAGTCAGACAGGTGGTCAGACAGACTGGTACAGAGTCAGACAGGTGATCAGACAGACAGGTGCAGAGTCAGACAGGTGATCAGACAGACAGGTGCAGAGTCAGACAGGTGATCAGACAGACAGGTACAGAGTCAGACAGGTGGTCAGACAGACTGGTACAGAGTCAGACAGGTGATCAGACAGACAGGTGCAGAGTCAGACAGGTGGTCAGACAGACAGGTACAGAGTCAGACAGGTGATCAGACAGACAGGTAGCGAGACAGACAGGTACAGAGTCAAATAGGTGATCAGACAGACAGGTACAGAGTCAGACAGGTGGTCAGACAGACTGGTACAGAGTCAGACAGGTGATCAGACAGACAGGTAGCGAGACAGACAGGTACAGAGTCAAACAGGTGATCAGACAGACAGGTACAGAGTCAGACAGGTGGTCAGACAGACAGGTACAGAGTCAGACAGGTGGTCAGACAGACTGGTACAGAGTCAGACAGGTGGTCAGACAGACTGGTATAGAGTCAGACAGGTGGTCAGACAGACTGGTACAGAGTCAGACAGGTGGTCAGACAGACTGGTGCAGAGTCAGACAGGTGGTCAGACAGACTGGTGCAGAGTCAGACAGGTGGTCAGACAGACTGGTACAGAGTCAGACAGGTGATCAGACAGACTGGTACAGAGTCAGACAGGTGATCAGACAGACAGGTGCAGAGTCAGACAGGTGATCAGACAGACAGGTACAGAGTCAGACAGGTGGTCAGACAGACTGGTACAGAGTCAGACAGGTGATCAGACAGACAGGTACAGAGTCAGACAGGTGGTCAGACAGACTGGTACAGAGTCAGACAGGTGGTCAGACAGACAGGTACAGAGTCAGACAGGTGGTCAGACAGACAGGTACAGAGTCAGACAGGTGGTCAGACAGACAGGTACAGAGTCAGACAGGTGGTCAGACAGACTGGTACAGAGTCAGACAGGTGGTCAGACAGACAGGTACAGAGTCAGACAGGTGGTCAGACAGACTGGTGTGTAGTCACCTGTAGGTGAGCGTCTGCAGGTTCCTGCTGTAGCAGCTGGCCAACCACAGCGTCCGGTCGGTGAGGACGTGTGGACACTGGGACACAGACAGGTGGAGCAGACTGCCCCCTGCTGACCGCAGCAGGGCCTCCAGCCCCGGCTCCACGCTGCCCCTGACAACCACAACGACAACAACCACAATGACAACAACCACAACCACAACGACAACACACCACCAGCTCAACTACAATACCCACAATGCACCAGGTTCTTCAGTAACCTGCTCATAAACACTTCTTCTGTCCTCCTGTTATCTCCTCTGACCAATCAGACGAAGCCGACTCGACTCGTGTTGAAATGAGATGATGTTGCCATGGCAACATGCACATTTAGAAAAAAAAATAAAAAGATGAGATTTTACATTTTTGCCAGTGTGAGTGTCTGAGTGTTATCCCTCAGAGTGTGTGTGTGTGTGTGTGTGTGTGTGTGTGTGTGTGTGTGTGTGTGTGTGTGTGTGTGTGTGTGTGTGTGTGTGTGTCACCTGGTGTCCCTGTGGTAATCCTCTCGCGTCTCATTGGCTCGTCTGCTTCGTGGTTTCAGGTTGTCGAGGACGACGGACTGAGTCTGAGTGCACCACTGGGACAGAGTGGTCAGGAACTACACACGAGACAAAGAACATGATATACTTTGAGTCTGGATCCAAAGACCCGGATGTTTGATTCCTTCGCCCGATGAAGATGACGATGATGATGAAGGCTCTCGTACCTCGGCCGACACCCGGGCGCTCTCCAGCCGCAGGCGTGTCCAAACCGCCGGGTGCCTGGCGACGAACCGCCAATCGGAGCACGTCTCGGCCGCACACAGCAACGAGCGCACGTCCAAATATGGGAAGACGCAGAAGAGGCCCGCCCTCAGCCTCAGGCGGTCCGCCCCCAGCTGCCTGTCGGCATGGCGACAGGATGGGGTGGAGCCTGGGGAGGAGAGGACGTCTGCAACAACCAATACAAAGTCAGCAACAACCAGAGAGGAAACAAAAAAAGACTCAACAAAGATCCAGAGATCGACCTGATCCAGGTGTGTGTCGCCGGGCGAAGACGAGCCTCCTCATGTCAGCACTGCTCCAGCACCCCTCCTCTTCATCCTCCTCCTCTTCATCCTCCTCCTCTTCATCCTCCTCTGTGCTGTGGTGACGACGGCTTCTGTTATTCCATGTTCTTCCCCATCCTCCTTCCCCGACCCTGGAAACATGGGAGAAGAAGAAGAAAACATAAAACCTCACCATATATATATATATATATACATATATACATATATATATATATATATATATATATATATATATGTATATGTATGTATATGTCTCTACGAGTGTACATTTGTCTGAATGCACCACTGTCGTACCAGAATCTCTCTCTCCTCCCGTCTCCTCCTCTCTCTGGTCGGGTCCAGGGCGGAGGGTAGTGAGGCGGGTGGAGGAGGTGGACCAGCCCCCCATCACAGTCCCACCCCCCCGAACCCAGCGACGAGGTTCGCATTCGCCCCGTGTGTCCGCTGCGGGAGACGACAGACGAGACGACGCACGTTCTGAATTCACATACGAACACGTTCGCGAATGCGTTCGCTCAGAGATTCTCCTGGTTCTCAGGTGTGATAATGCAGATTGTCGCGTGCTGTGACCTTTCTTGTTCAGGAGGATAATATCTTCAGAGTCATAAAGACTCATATCGCATCATGTCTGGTGAAGTACCTGTAGTGATGCTGGTGCAGCTGCTCCTCCAGTCGGCAGGAGCCGGAGACACTGTAGCTCCTCTGGACGAATGAGAGGAGATGGAGGTTAAATGCTCCAACATGTGAACCCAAAGGTACGAGGACATAACGTCTACGACTCGCAGGAGAGAAGATAGTTTGTATATTTATATACATGTGTTTTAAAACATTGTACTTATATACTCAGCGTCATTTCTGTGAGTCAGCATGCGTCTGTCACTTCTCACCCGGTTGCCGACGGTTCCCTGCATCACGTCGTCGAGGCTGCGTCCCCCGCGGCCCGGTCCCGGTGTGTACACCTCGGAGGGTGCGTACGGGTCAGCGTACGCGTACTTGTCGTGGCGGCGTGCGTAGTGGTTGTGGTCCGCGTGCGCGTTGAGCCGCAGCAGCTGGCGCTCGGCGCGGTCGGCTCGCTCCAACAACGCCTCGATGAACATCTGGAGTCTGGTTTTGGCCTCGGCTTCTTTCTCTGCCGTCGCCCTCAGGAAACACTCGATGTCGACCACCTCCCTGCAACACACACACATTTCACCATGTCTGATGAAAACACACGTCTTTGGTAGAATATAGGATTTCAGGCTGAAATATTGTGTAATTGATTCATCAACTGTTATATTTCATTTACCAAAGGATATCTCTGCAGATTACGATCATTAATGACAATAAATCATGTAGGTTACAGCCCTAATAGGATTCAAATAACACTGTCAGGTGGTGCGATCACGTCCGGCGCCTAAAAGATTCAGATAATTATGAATATGAATGTCAGAAAAACAATGTGCAGACGAACAAAGCCACGCAAACTGTGTCCGACCTTACACATAGCACAAACCCTCGGGGCTGCTCGGCCTCACTGTCGTCTTAGATTAATCATCACAGTGTGTGTGTGTGTGTGTGTGTGTGTGTGTGTGTGTGTGTGTGTGTGTGTGTGTGTGTGTGTGTGTGTGTGTGTCTTTGTGTGTCTGTCTGTGTGTGTGTCTGTGTGAGTGTGTGTCTGTGTGTGTGTGTGTGTGTGTGTGTGTGTGTGTGTGTGTGTGTGTGTGTGTGTGTGTGTCTGTGTGTGTGTGTGTGTGTGTGTCTTTGTGTGTCTGTCTGTGTGTGTGTCTGTGTGAGTGTGTGTCTGTGTGTGTGTGTGTGTGTGTGTGTGTGTGTGTGTGTGTGTGTGTGTGTGTGTGTGTGTGTGTCTGTCTGTGTGTGTGTCTGTGTGAGTGTGTGTCTGTGTGTGTGTGTGTGTGTGTGTGTGTCTCTCTCTCTCCGGTGAGGCAGAGTGAACATGACGTATCCTCTGTCTGTGCATCATGTTGTTTCCCTGCTCAGCACCAATATGATCCGTGATCACATGAAGGTTATTACACAGTTTTGATGTCACTGCTCTTTTTAACTAACAAACACGATGACTCACACCACAGACACAAAACGAGACCATAGACTAGAAATGATCTCATGTCAACCAGCGGCGATGATCCGAGACACTGACTGTTGTCGTTCGTTCAGCTCCTTTTCTTTTCCCCGCAGATCTTTGGTCAGTCGCTCCATCATCTCCGCAGCAGCCGACACCTGACCGCGGGAGACAAAGCACCTGAGTCATCATAATCAACGATCCATTCATTCCCACAGGTGGATGGCGGCGGCGCCCACCTGTCTGGACAGGTACGTGGCCCTCTGCTCCACCTCCTGCTTCTCGCTCCTCAGTCGCTCCCCGTCACGCCTCGCCCGCTGCAGCTCCGCCTCCCTCCGCTGCAGCGCCGCCCTCAGCCGGCCCACGCGGCGGTTCACCCTCTCCTCCACCTCCGCGAAAGTCCGGGCGATTTTGCAGTCCCGCCCCAGGCCCAGTCGCTCCTCCAGCCCGATGCCCACCGACAGCCCGAACTCCAGGACCCTGGCCAGTTCCTTCCCAGCAAAAGTGTCCAGAGCACCGGGCAAGGCCAGAGCGGCGGAGGGCTCCGCCGGAGGGGGGGCGCGGTGGCGGGAGCCAAACATTTCCCTGAGCAGTTTGACGGAGGCAGACGACGAGGCGAGATCCAGGCAGGCGAGCGGCAGGGGGAGGCCCACGGATGAGCTCTGTCTCGGGGGCCCGGCGGGGCCGGGGAGTGGGAGGAGGACCCCCGGCCTGGAGCTTCGGACCCGAGCCTGAAATGTCAGATACAGTTAGCGCTGGACAGTGTGTGTGCGGGATGTCAATGGTCCAAGATGACGATTCTCCATCATTTCTGTGACCAAAAGAAAGAACCACGAGTCAATGGACAGAATAATCTGTGCTGCACGAGTACCTGCGACAGCACCAGCAGCGTCTCGTACGTGTGCCGGCTGACCAGGTGAGCCCGGAGCTCGGGGACCGACGAGAAGCGGAACTCGTCGCCACAGCGAGGACAAAAGTAGGGCAGCTCCGAGGAAGAGGACGGGGACGGGGAGGAGGAGGACGGGGAGGAGGAGGAGGAGGAGGACATGGTTCACTGGGGAGCGGCAGACCTGGAAGATGAAAGAGGAACACGTCAGAAAAACAATGGAAACGCTGAGACAGAGACGGAAACAGAGTGGAACAAGACAGGACGAGTTGAAACGTATTAACACACACACACACACACACACAGGAAAAAACTGGGTCAGTGTGTGTGTTAGTGCTACATGAAACTTTAATGAGACTGAACCCTGCAGATTGAAAACAGAAGAATAGGAAACGCAGTTGAAGGGTGATACGTTTAAATATCATCACACACACACACACACACATTCCTCCTCGCCTGCTGGATTTGACAGTAGTAGGACGTGTGTGTGTGTGTGTGTGTTTTCCTATGATGCTAATTGCTAAGTGAAGCATGCACCCCCCCACAGGCGACTCCTCCGGTCAACCCCCCCTGCAGAGGAGTTTAGAATGCGGACGGATGAGCAGGAAGAAAGAAACGTGGAGGGTGTGGCCTCCATCTTTCTTTTTTTTAACCCTCGGTTCAAACATTCACTTCCATTACAAAATGTATAATGAGCAAATCATGAGCAACCGTAACCAGCAGACGTTTTGCTTGAGAAGTGATGAAAACGATCGTCCGATATTTTTTGGCCAAGTTTTCTGTCGATCAGCTGATCCTCGTGATCTTCATCGTGTTCTCATAAATCAAATCATAAAGCAAATTATTGAATTTGTCGTAACTAGCTGCTGTTTTGCGTATTTTACTATGAACTCAAGACGTTTATGATTTGAAAATGACGTAATGAAGTAACAATACAACTATGTAAAAAAAGCCTTGCATTCAAACGTGAAGTTGAACAAAAGTTTCAACTGAACCGCCACTGTTGATGTTTATAGATTCCACGTGAGAACTAAAATATTCCTCATCGTGTGTTTGCGATCAGGTCACAGCGCCCTCCGGTGGCCACGGTGAGATGACTGGTCGGTGTCCACTCGTCAGCACGCCGCGGGACCAGTCTACCTCAGAGTTTCTAATGATGATTCCTACACCTTATTCAAGCAGTTATTATCGTTACCATGGCGACAAATAATTCATTGATTATGAATTAATCTGGAACTATTTTTGATGTGCAAACAATCCTTTCAGTAAATAGATCTAGAACTTTCCTGGTTTGTTTTTTGATGGATGGACGTCAACTGAGAGAACTGAATCATTTCTCATTTTCTATCATTTCATTCACGAACACATGGATGATGAACAGACGTGTGAACGAGTCAACTCTTACCTACCGCCGATCCGCTGCGTCACACGCCTTCACGAGGCAGAAACCCGTTGCCATGGTTCCGCTGGTGCGCATCGATCCTCTCAGTCCGGTGCACCGACACCGACTCGTGCGGGAAAACGTTGAGCTCCATAAGAGTGTGTGTGTGTGTGTGTGTGTGTGTGTGTGTGCGCGCGCGCCCCGCCCCTCTGTGTCGGCCTGCAGCCGCCGCTGTGACGTCAGAGTCGCGTGACGTGTCAGTGTTGATGTGGTGTGTGTGTGTGTTGGGGGGGGGGGGGGGGGGGGGGGGGGGGAGACTCCGCCCCGTTTGAATTCACTAATTAGATGAATGACCGACTCGTGTTCTCACTGATCTTATTGCTCCACTCAGGTTCTAGGTTTAGTTTTTCTTCTGGATCATGTTTCATGATCAGTTTCTGTTTTGACTGAAGATGAAATCTGTTTCTGTCACTGACGTTCATCCGACGTCACTTCTGGTTCTAACCGAGGAGTTCGTTCATGGATCATTTACTGAGCATCTTATTCTGGAAAACGTTTTTAACTAGAATAATCAGTTGAGCTCAAACCTCATCATTCAATCGATCTGCAGCAAATCTCACGCGTCTGACTGTTTTCATCTGGATTCATGACTTATTCTCTGTGATAGAAGCGTGTTCGTGTATTGAATCAATGTTTGAATCGATTCAAACATCGATTCGATGACGACAACATTAAAAACAAACTGTCAAGAGTGCACTGTCATCAGAGGATCTGCAGAGCCGCCTGGTGACCACTGGAGGGCGCCAAGAGCCTGCAGAGTGGGTAGTCTCTCTCTCTCTCTCTCTCTCTCTCTCTCACACACACACACACACACACACACACACACACACACACAGAACTTTTGTTTGTTCGTCTTCACTCGGAGGAAAACTTGCTCTGCTGTTGCCGGGGGCAACACGACCTACACAGTTCACAGAGTAGGGATGTTCGAGTGACACGACTGACGAGGCCGTTTGTTGCCACGGCAACAGTTATGGTGAGGATGATGAGGAGGAGGAGGACGATGGTGATGGTGAGGATGATGATGAGGAGGAGGACGATGGTGATGATGAGGAGGAGGAGGACGATGGTGATGGTGAGGATGATGAGGAGGAGGAGGACGATGGTGATGGTGAGGATGATGAGGAGGGTGAGGACGATGGTGATGGTGAGGATGATGATGAGGAGGAGGACGATGGTGATGATGAGGAGGAGGAGGACGATGGTGATGGTGAGGATGATGAGGAGGAGGAGGACGATGGTGATGGTGAGGATGATGATGAGGAGGAGGACGATGGTGATGGTGAGGATGATGAGGAGGAGGAGGACGATGGTGATGGTGAGGATGATGAGGAGGAGGAGGACGATGGTGATGATGATGAGGAGGAGGACGATGGTGATGGTGAGGATGATCAGGAGGAGGAGGACGATGGTGATGAGGAGGAGGACGATGGTGACGGTGATGGTGAGGATGACGAGGAGGAGGAGGACGATGGTGATGAGGAGGAGGACGATGGTGACGGTGATGGTGAGGATGACGAGGAGGAGGAGGAGGACGGTGGTGATGGAGAGGATGATGATGAGGAGGAGGATGATGGTGATGGTGAGGATGATGAGGAGGAGGAGGATGATGGTGATGGTGAGGATGATGAGGAGGAGGAGGACGATGGTGATGGTGAGGATGATGAGGAGGAGGAGGACGATGGTGATGGTGAGGAGGAGGAGGACGATGTTGATGGTGAGGATGATGAGGAGGAGGAGGACGATGGTGATGGTGAGGAGGAGGAGGACGATGTTGATGGTGAGGATGACGAGGAGGAGGAGGAGGACGGTGGTGATGGTGAGGATGATGAGGAGGAGGAGGACGATGGTGATGGTGAGGATGAGGAGGAGGAGGAGGACGAGGACGATGGTGATGGTGAGGATGATGAGGAGGAGGAGGACGATGATGAGGAATATGATGATGAAGAAGAAGCATAAAGAACTCTCTGGTCTGTTTGTCAGTTTGTTTATTGGCAACAGCCTCCATGCAGAACAAGGAGCAGTAAACAAGTGTCATGACGATCATGATGAAGATCATTTACAATCACGTCAGATAGAAAAGTGACTCATACAAATATACACACTCTGACAGATATAAAAATAGAATGTGTTACAAACATAGAGAATCGTCCGTATAAAGTCTCAACGTGGAAACAACATCACAGAGTTTCTTCACTGTTCACGTCTTCATGCACCAAATATTTTACAGTCAATCGTCCGTCGGATCGGACGAACAGTTCCTCTGCCCTCGGCTGGGGGTCAGGAGGTCAGGAGGTCAGAGTTCAACACCAACAGGAAGTCGAGAGTTCCTCCTCTTCCTCCTTGGACCGTGTCCTCGCGCTCCTGCAGAGCGGACCAAAGTCCCCCGAACACCTGCTAACTCCTCCCACTTCTGCTTCCAATCGCCTTCAATGTGACGTCACATGGAAACGTCACTCTGACGCTCTTCGGTCGACGGTTCAAATCCCGAAGCTTTTAAAGAGGCCTGCCGCGGCCCGCGCTCACACCCGGATCCGGGTTCAGACGCCGGGCGCGTTCAGGGCCAGCGAGTAGGCCGCCATCATCTGGGCGCGCAGCTGCTGCTTGACGTGCACGCGCCCGTGCCTCTTCCTCTCGTCGCTGCGCGCGAACCTCTTGCCGCACACGTCGCACGAGAAGGGCTTCTCGCCCGTGTGCGTGCGCGTGTGCGTGGTGAGGTGGTCGCTGCGGCTGAAGCTGCGCGCGCAGATCGTGCACTGGAACGGCTTCTGGCCCGTGTGGATGCGCACGTGCCGGTTGAGCTCGTCGGAGCGCGAGAAGCGCCGCTCGCATCCCGGGACCGAGCAGGGGAACGGCTTCACCTTCAGCCCGCTCTTGGCGGGAGCGCGCCTGCCGCCGCGCGACAGTTTGGGGGCTCCCTGCGCGTGCACGTTGCCGATGTTGATGATCGGGAACGCGCCCTGCAGGAGGGAGGACAGCAGGTGGACGTCCAGGGTGGAGGCGGGCAGGTGGAGGTCGCTCCCGCTCTGCACGAGCTCCGTCTTGATCACCGGTCTGCTGATGACGTAACTGCCAGAATCCCCCCCGGTAACCGGAGCCGCCGCCGCCGCCGCCGCCAGGCTCTTGAGCCAGTCCTCCAGCCCCAGCGGCTCCTGCTTCACCTCGCAGCCGGCCCGCAGCTCGCCCTGGGCGGCATCGGAGCTCAGCAGAGAGTCGATGAATTCAACCACATCCACCTGTTGCTCCAGCGGGAGGAGAGAGTCGGCGCCGGCCGAGAACAGCGCCTCGCTCCCGCCGAGGGAAGACTGTCCAGAGGAGGAGTGTCCAGAAGAAGACTGTCCAGAGGAGGAGTGTCCAGAGCTGCTGCTGCAGCTGGAGGTCACGAACTCGCTCTTAACCACCACCGGCTGTGAGATGGAGGCGGGAGGCTGCGCGGCTGCAGCCGGGGGAGGGATGCAGGGAGACGGGGCGAAGAGCGGCGACGAGGGGCAGGATGTGGCCGGAGAGGGCGCCGCGGAGGACGGGGCGGACTCGCCCTGCTGCTCCACCTCGGTGCAGATGCCCACGATCTCGGTGATCATGTTGAGGATCGCGTCCGCGGTGCTGCTCAGCCCCGCTGCTGCCGCCGGAGGAGCCTCGGGCTCCGCGAAGAAGCTGCCGGTGTAACCGAGGGAGGGAGAGAGCGTGTCCGAGGAGCAGTCGCTGAAGTCGGAGAAGAAATCTGAGTCGGAGGCGTCGGTTCCCGGAGAGAAAACTGGAGGGAGAGAGAGGAGGAGGAGGAGGAGGTGTTAGTGTCATTGCATAATATCAGCTCACAGGACAAATCAATAGAATGTGAAGATGCAGCTGATGGAGCAGTCACGTGACCGACGGCCTCACACACCTTGACAGAAAGGTGACCCCACGTCGGAGTCGCCCCCCTCGCTGGGGCCCACGCTGTCCACCCAGGCGCTGCACGCGTCCTCGAACTCCGACATGAAGCTGTCGTCGCGCTCCAGAAGCATCGTGCGTGTCTCGTGCAGGAAACTGAACCGTGTCAGGTCGGGTGGTTGGTCGCTCGGGGTTCCCTCGCTTATGGAAATGTAATCCAGGTATTAATCCGTCACCGGGGCCGGTGAGTGAGTTCCGTGAGGATGCTGAGGATGCTGAGGATGCTGAGGATGCTGTGGATGCTGAGGATGCTGTGGGCTCCCTCCGCTCGCTGCCCGTTTTATACTCTCCGTCTCCTAGGTAACCCCCGCGCGGGCCCCATTGGCTGGCGCCGGAGCGAGGGATTCCCCCCGCCGCGCGCTTCGCAGCTGCCCAAACATGGGCAGCATCCGGCCGTGACGGCGGGTATCCCCACACCATAAAAGGACAGGCGGGAAAGCGACGTAGACACGGGAGGGAGAGAGAGAGAGAGGGAGAGGGGTTTCCTTCACTGCGGCAACAGAGAGGGATTATACAACCAGGAGGGAGGGAGGAGGGAGGGAGACTGATGGAGGGATGGAGGGATAGATGATGGAAGGATGGAGGGAGACTGATGGATGATGGGGGGAGACTGATGGAGGGATGGATGATGGAGGGAGACTGATGGGAGGACTGATGATGGAGGGAGACTGATGGAGGGATGGAGGGATAGATGATGGAGGGATGGAGGGAGACTGATGGATGATGGGGGGAGACTGATGGATGATGGGGGAGACTGATGGATGGAGGGAGGGAGACTGATCGATGATGGAGGGATGGATGATGGAGGGATGGATGGAGGGAGGGAGACTGATCGATGATGGAGGGATGGATGATGGATGGAGGGATAGGTGATGGAGGGATAACGGAGGGATGGAGGGACACTGATGGATGATGGATGACTGAAGAACAGATTTGTGTAACTTGTTGTTGTTGTTGTTGTTGTTGTGTTGGGAATCTCTGCCCTTAGTTCAGCCTCACAGGCAGACCATCACATTTTACCCTTGGAACCTGAAATCTGTCTGACAGGCTCAATAAAAATGAAATATTAATAAAAAAAGATGATTTTTTTCTCTGGTTTATAAACATTAACTGAAGTTATTGAGATTTTTTATGTCCACAATAATAAAATAATATCATAATGTTTGTAAGAAGTGACACAATGAAAGTCAAAGATAGAAATGAAGTGATGAAGACGACTGTTGAGTGATGAAGAGGAAGAAGAGTATGAAAACACAACGGTCATATTCAACAGCTGGTGGTTTTTTTTAAAGATAATTAACACACGTAAATATCAACATGTCTGACAGACGTTATCAATAACATGATCGATCTTGTTCTTGATGACCAGGAGACATTATGTGTAAAACAACAAAACAGCGGTTTGTGTTTGTTTGTTTCCTGCGTCGTCGCAACGAGGAGACGGATTCAGAAGGAGAGACACAGAGGAGAGCTCCGCAGTGCTGCAGAGGGGGGGGGGGGGGGGGGGGGGGGGGGGGGGGGGGGGGGGGGGGGGGGGGGGGGGGGGGGGGGGGGGGGGGGGGGGGGGGGGGGGGGGGGGGGGGGGGGGGGGGGGGGGGGGAGAGAGAGGAGGGGAGGGGAGGAGAGGGGGGGGGGAGGGAGAGAGAGAGAGGGGGGGGAGAGAGAGGAGGGAGAGAGGGAGAGGGGGGGGGGGAGAAAGGGAGGGAGAGAGAGAGAGAAAGAGGGGGGGGAGAAAGAGAGGGAGAGAGAGAGAGGAGAGAGGGGAGAGAGGAGAGAAGGGAGGGGAGAGAGGGGAGGGAGAGAGAGAGGGGGGGGGGGGGGAGAGAGGGGGGAGAGAGAGGGAGGGAGAGAGGGGAGGGAGAGAGAGAGGGGGGGGGGAGAGAGAGGGGGAGAGAGGGGAGGGAGAGAGAGAGGGGGGGGGGAGAGAGAGAGAGAGAGAGTGGGAGGGAGGGAGAGAGAGAGGGGAGGGAGAGAGGGGAGAGAGAGAGAGGGGAGAGAGAGAGAGGGGAGGGAGAGAGAGAGAGAGGGGGGGAGAGAGAGGGGGAGAGAGAGGGAGAGAGAGTGGGAGGGAGGGAGAGAGAGAGGGGAGGGAGAGAGAGGGGAGGGAGAGAGAGAGAGAGGGGGGGAGAGAGAGGGGGAGAGAGAGGGAGGGGGGGAGAGAGAGAGAGAGAGAGTGGGAGGGAGGGAGA
>NC_061526.1:9585000-9600000 GCF_022379125.1 Scophthalmus maximus
CCTCTGTCCATCCCTCCATCCCTCCCTCCGTCCATCCCTCCCTCCCTTCGTCCATCCCTCCCTCCCTCCGTCCATCCCTCCCACCCTCCCTCCATCCCTCCCTCCCTCCCTCCGTCCATCCCTCCCTCCCTTCCTCCATCCCTCCCTCCATCCCTCCCTCCGTCCATCCCTCCCACCCTCCCTCCATCCCTCCATCCCTCCCTCCCTCCCTCCGTCCATCCGTCCATCCCTCCCTCCATCCCTCCCTCCGTCCCTCCCTCCATCCCTCCCTCCCTCCATCCCTCCCTCCGTCCATCCCTCCATCCCTCCCTCCCTCCCTCCGTCCATCCCTCCATCCCTCCCTCCCTCCCTCCCTCCATACATCACTCCATCCCTCCCTCTGTCCATCCCTCCCTCCCTCTGTCCATCCCTCCATCCCTCCCTCTGTCCATCCCTCCCTCCCTCCGTCCATCCCTCCCTCCCTTCGTCCATCCCTCCCTCCGTCCATCCCTCCCTCCCTTCGTCCATCCCTCCATCCCTCCATCCCTCCATCCCTCCCTCCGTCCATCCCTCCCACCCTCCCTCCATCCCTCCATCCCTCCCTCCATCCCTCCCTCCCTTCGTCCATCCGTCCATCCCTCCGTCAATCCCTCCCTCCCTCCATCCCTCCGTCCATCCCTCCGTCCATCCCTCCCTCCCTCCGTCCATCCCTCCATCCATCCCTCCCTCCGTCCATCCCTCCCACCCTCCCTCCATCCCTCCCTCCGTCCATCCCTCCCACCCTCCCTCCCTCCCTCCGTCCATCCTTCCATCCCTCCCTCCATCCCTCCCTCCGTCCATCCCTCCCACCCTCCCTCCATCCCTCCCTCCATCCCTCCCTCCGTCCATCCCTCCCACCCTCCCTCCATCCATCCGTCCATTCCCCTGTCCTCCTTCTTATAATCTGTCTTTTAACAAGTTAAACTCTTCTCCTGGATGTTGCACCTCATCCCACATGAACACAAACTGTCCCAGACTCGTGTCTGTTACTGTTTGTGTTCAGTGTTTCCTGTTTTATTTTGAAGTCGCTCCCTTCGCGTCTCGTCACTTCCGTCCCTGTGATAGTCTTCACCTGGTCACTAGTGTGTTTCACCTGCGAAGACAAAAGTCTCCTCTTCTTGTTCCACCTCCATCGAGCTCAGTAGAATCTTTGTCCTTCCACAGTTCTGTCCTCGGTGGACAGTCTGTGCGTCGAGCTGCTGTCTGGCGGGGGGCGTGGCTTCGACCCGTCTCCCGCGGTGACCAGGGCCATCACCAACGTCGTATGCACGCTGGTGTTCAGCGCCACCTATCGCCACGGCGACGCCGAGCTGCAGGAGGTCATCCGGTACAACGACGGCATTGTGCAGACGATCGCCGGGGGAGGACTGGTGGACATTTACCCCTGGATGAAGGTACACGGATCAAAACCTTGTCTCCACACACACACACACACACACACACACACACACACACACACACACACACACACACACACACTAACAGTGAGTGTGTGTCCCTCAGGTATTTCCTAACACCTCCCTCAGGAAACTGAAGGACTGTATCAACGTCAGAGACCGACTGCTGACCCGTAAACTGGAGGAACACAAGGTGACGCGCGCACACACACGCACGCACGCACGCACGCACGCACGCACACACACACACACACACACACACACACACACAAGGCCGTGAACACTCGTCCACACTTTATCTGGTGAGCACAAGATAAAAAAAGGACATTTGTTTAACCCAAAACCGTCAAACCACGTGAGACGACCTCACCACGTCTGTGACACACACACACACACACACACACTTCCAGGCCTCGCTGAGTGACGGTGACCCTCGTGACCTTCTGGACGCCTTGCTGAAGGGCCAGGCGGACAGGTCGCCCGGGTCGGAGGACGAGCAGATCACGGACGACCACGTCCTGATGACGGCGGCCGAGGCCTTCGGAGCCGGGGTGGAGACGACGTCCACCACCCTGCTGTGGATCCTGGCCTACCTGCTGCACCACCCGGAGGTAAAAGGCACCGCCAGGTTCCACCTGAACCCAGATCACTTTTCTTGAAGTCCTGTAAGACGTTCCCGTCCTCCCTGTGGACGCTCCAGGTCCAGGGTCGTGTGCAGGAGGAGCTGGACGAGCAGGTTGGCGGCGGGCGAGCGGTGAGCGCGTCGGACCGTGGCCGGCTGCCGTACCTGGACTGTGTCATCAACGAAGGCATGAGGATCCGACCCGTCAGCCCCGTACTGATCCCACACACCGCCATGACCCACAGCAGGTACCGGAAGCCACACACCGGATCACGTGTTCTGATGATCAGTGAATCGTTTTATGTTTTTGTTGCAGGGACGTGGTTTGGCGTGAAGTGATTTTATTTCTGTTTTTTTTCTTTACTGTCTTTACTCAAAGACACCACCTGGTGGCAGACGCCATGCAGCACATCCACAAACAACAGGCCCAGACCCAGAGAACATCTGAGGATCGTGACTCGATAGTGACAAAACAAAAGATGTTACTGTGGAAAGAGTGTTGTGCTGCACAGTCGATGCTCCTTTATCAGAAGGCTTTGACCTTTTTACAGTTTTATTTATCCTTCGTTTACTTGGTGATTTTAAACTCAGCTGGAGTATTACTTTTAAAAACCCAAAGATCCTTCAAATCTTCAAACTGAACAAGCGTTCGGTCGTCTGCATATAAAACAAATGGGAAGAGGTTTGGTTTTGTTGCCTTTCAGTGAGTTATCGATCGATAAAAACTGACCAAACTAACCAATGATGAAAATAATCAATGCGTGGATCCATTGAATACACCTGATCTGGAACTCCTCTCTCCCTCTCCTGCAGTATCGGCGGTCACTCCGTCAGCCGCGGGACTCGTGTCTTGGTCAACATGTGGTCGATTCACCACGACCCCCGACACTGGGACAAACCCGACCTGTTCAACCCAGGTCCGACACACGCAAACGTTCAACTTTACCAGCTCTCAACAGAGCACCTGAACACACCTCCGTTGTCTTTTTCCCGCCTTTCCCAGGTCGCTTCCTTGACGACCAGGGTCAGCGGGTCACACCCTCCTGCTTCCTGCCATTCGGGGCGGGCCCTCGGGTCTGTGTCGGGGAATCACTGGCCAGGCTGGAGCTCTTCCTCTTCTTGTCGTCTCTGCTCCAGCGAATGAGCTTCCGGCAGCCAGACGGGGCTCCCCCGCCCAACCTGCAGGGGCGGCTGGGTGTGGTCCTGCAGCCATTACCTTATAAGGTCGTCATTACTCCAAGGGAAGGGTGGGAGGGCGGAGCAAAGTAAAACAAAAAAGGGGGGAGGGGTCAGGACAAGGAAGTATGACACAAAGTTTTGTTGAAGTTAAGAATTTAAATAAAAACAGTCAGGAAACTTTGCAGGTGTGGTGGAGGTAAAAATGAATGCGGAGTTACAAGATTGGTGTGGCCCCACCCGTGAGCACTGAGTAATGCTAATGCTAATCTTACGTGTTGCTCCTTTTGCAGATTCAGATTCTAACCCTAATGCTATGCTACTTGATTGATATACAATTAAAAATAAAGTGTGAATAAAGTAGAAATTAAACGTTTTAGACATTTAATGTTTTACGATTAAGAGATGATTGGCTTTGAAAAGAATCAGCCAACAAATAAACATTTGAAATAAAAAAGGGGATTGTTTTGAGTGCAAAAATGTAAAATCACATAGTTTTTGTGTTTCCATCAATAAATAAAATTGATCTCACTGTCGTACAGTGACGTCTTTCGTTGTCACGATGAAAGGAGACAGGCACGGAGGATTTAACAGTTTTATTCAGTATACCGTCACACACTGTTAGAACAGGCTGGTTTAGTTAATGCACACACACACACACACACACACACACACACACGTACATCCACACACACACGCTCTATTCATTAGATAATTCTAATAATTAGCAGTTATCGTCATATTAAGGGATTTTAAAGGCTAATCTCTTCTCTGCTTCCCTCCGACTCCTCGGACAGAAACATCATGCAACAAGGAAGGCGAGAAGAGAACAGATGACGAGGACAGAGGGGGAGGGGCTTCTACAACAGAAGAAACATACCGACGTTGTAGTAAATCAAATAATTTGTCAAACACCCAAAGGCGGAGTTGCTTCCAATCGGCTTGTGGGACAAGTGAAAGTTGGTCAAGGAGCCAATATGGTAAAAAAAAAGAGGAATGAATGGGTTGTATATGTAATATTTTTTATCTGGGGATGTCAACCGTGTGTTGCCCAAAGAACACAAGAGTGGCGAGATCCTCGTGTTTGTTTAGGTACAAGCACTCGCAGGATTTGCGGAGTCTTGTCCCTCCAGAACTCCTGCGGTTACTGATAGGGCTGCGACGACTCGTCGACATAGTCGACGTAATCAACTACATAAATTTGGCGACTCAAATAATTTGCGTCGATGAGTCGCCCCAAACAACTAGATTAACTCTTGTCCCACACTCCAGTCCAGTGGTGGCGGTAATGCACCAAAAAGCTAGTCGCCAATCGATATAGAGGCCATTGTTTAAAAAGGAAGAAGAAGAAATCAAACAACAACATGGCGGCAGTAAGTGATAGGACCGGCAGCGGCAGCAGCACGAGCTGCAGCACGAACAAAAAAAGAAAAAAGAATCGCTAGATTAATCGTTTGAAACAAAATCGTTTGGGACAGCTCTAGTTACTGACCAGTCGTTGAGTGTATTGACTTAGTCGTGCGGTTAATGTTACCAACCTTAACAAGTTGGTGTAAACAATGTTTGTTTGGTTTTTCAGACATCGTAAGTTGTCCCAGTTATCACCAGTGGATTGGTTGATGAGCACTCGTCTGAGCCTTTAAAGATTACAAGTAGTCGATTACAGATGTTACAGATGCATTCTGGACACACACATTTCAATGTTTTCATCCACCGACATTTGATGAAAAACTAGAACAACTCAAAAAAAGGGAGAAAAACATCGGGTTTCCAAATGTTAGCTCGGCCCTGACATCAGCCTCGGGAGATCGTCTACGCTTGCATCAGTCATTTGATTGAAGATTTTACCCCAAAGTGCCTCACAGCGCCACGAGTGTTGACACTGTGAGTGTCAGGAACCTCAGCAGGAGTTGAACCCCCAACCATTGGCAATGTTAGTGCCTTGCTGTACCCACTAAGAGACATGGAGAATAACGAATGCCACAAATTTCTATTTCCTTTTGGCACCGTTGTGTATCATCCCTTTGTAGGAGTTCTGACAAGGTCACACCTACTTCTACTACAGATTCACTACATTTCCCATGATGCCTCCAGCCAAGAGACAGGACCTTCTACCATGTACCTGGCAGAAGTGAGCTTGACATTGGCGCAAGAAAATCTGTAGATTTTTTTGATGCCCAACTTTCCTTCTGCGTAGACCATCGGTACAAATGTCGACACTCCACAGAACTGTGAGTTGATTTTGGACAAAATCCTCAATGAAATCCCAGACGACACATCGAAACCTGCTGCACTGCCCCCGTGAGGCTGATCTGAGAGCTCCGGAGCCTTTGGGAACCTGAGCTACACACAGATTTCAGACATCTCTCCAGTCATTCTGGTCGAAAGACCACACCCACACAGAGCAAGAACGGCTCAGTCTAATGCTAAGTAGTAACAGTTGTCAAGTAGAAATGGCACTCTGTAACCATGGAGATATATAACCTTATTAGTTCAGGTAAACAAAAAACACCATCAACCACAACATCGACCACAACATCAACGGCTCGCGGTGTCGCTCTGGAGCTTTCTCGAGGTCCCTCGGCCGCCAAGAACTCGTCATTCTCAGTCCGCATCCGCGAATTTTGCCAGGATTCAACCGAACAAGGTTTTTGGACGTTCAGTCTCAGACTGATCAGTTCGTCATCAGATCATCTGCTTGAGCTCCCGGATCGGCTCAAAACCAGATTCCTATGTCTGCGAATTTACCCACAGAGGTTTAGAAAAAGAGGACTGGATTGTTTTTATCCATGAATCCAATCTTGTGCACATCGATTTCCAAACTGTCAACAAAACATCCCGCTGTCCATTTCCATTTGAAATGACGTCCTTTCCATGGCAGGATCTTTTTTTTGACGTAGTGAAGTCCAATGTAGCTTTGTCCATCATGGGTACCTCTGTCAGCAAAGTCGTACCCATTGTCCCTTTGAGACAAGTCTGTGTTGTAATGCAGCATGGACACAGGGTTTAAGGATCGTTCGATCAGACTCGAGGTCTTTCCATCGGAGAAGGCTGAATTAATGACAGAAACAATCATCTGGTGACCACTGCACCACAGCGGTGGCCACAGTTGCACAGGGACCTGAGAACATCACTCTCTTGCTGAACGATATTGCCTCAAGATACCCTCGTCTTTACAGTTTTGCGCTCCATTCGGACTGGATTAACAAAACAAGGAAGGGGGCGGGGGACGAAATATTCACTTTGCTCTTTTGTCATTTGACCCGTCGTTATGGACGGCGTGTTATGGTGAAATCTCAGACTATGCTTTGTAACAGACATTCAACATTGCATTCTCTGTGTGACTTACTCGTCTCGAGGACGTTATTAAAGTTGATCGAGTGATGGATGACGGTACATCTACGGGTTCACTGCAAACAAGAGCTGCTAATGTAGCCTGGGACCCAGATGACCTCTGGGAGCTCATTTTATTTGCTCTACCAGACTCGGTCTGGATCCCCTCCATTGGAAAGGGATTTCCCACCGGCAGAAATCTTGCAGGTCCAATCACAACCGATCATCTGATAATGGGCGGGGCTCATACCGTGAGGCGTAGAGCAGCAACTTTTGTAAACAACGAAGACGGCCCCGTTCACCTAGAGGTGTTAATCCAGTCCGAATGGGACATCCCACTTTGAACGTTCCCACTTTGTAGAATGTGTTCAAGCAATCATCTGCCGGTACAATCTGAGAACATCGCTGGACATCCTTCCTCTCGTCAGTGTCTTTTCCAACACACTTCAACATCTTGTTTGAATCGACACACATCTGCAAAACTTTCTAACACATGACAAGCTGGAAAAACGGGGCTTCATAAGAGGAGTGTTGCGCCCTTGGCGGAGGCTGAGCTCTTACTAAGTCAGATTCTAGTTTCTACAAGAAAAAACAAACTATTACAACTGTGTGTTAGCATACCTTCATCTCGTGTGTTGGAAATGACTCGTCACCAGCCTTTACAATCCTACTAACTGCTGTTGTTGGGTCAAAACTTCACATCTCCGAGAAGCAGTTTTCTTTGTGACACTGATGCAAACAAATGAAAACACGACCGGAGAAACCAGGTTTTCACCCAACAATGGCGATGTGTTGTCTGGCTGTCGACCCTTCCAGCAGTTGCAGTCCTGAATGTTCTGCAGGCAACTATTTACACACAGACTCTCGCTGATGAAAAATATTGCTCTTCACTAATTCAGATTCTAAGGTGGTTAGAAATTCACCAGCATGTACAATACAAATGTTACTAACACTCTTGTCGTCGACAAAATATACTCTACCTTTAAGTCTTTCTGTCACAAAATGTCAACATCGACACGCCCATCAATCTGACCGCGTTCGAAACATTAATATGTTACAACAATGGCCTAAAAATACATTCTAATGACTCGGCTTCTCAAACACGAGTGAGGTTACGGTCATTTCTAAAGACCGCAAAAGATCTTGTGAATGATGATGTCCATTAAGTTTACAAATCAGTATAATTAAGGATTCTGAAAGTTTAAAAAGGGGGAGGTGTCTGGAGTGAGGTGATGTCACAGTTCAGACAGGGACTGAAAGTAGCTTTGTGGTGACGCCGCCGCCGCCCTGTTGCATCTGACTTCAAATTCAGAGAGAAGAGACAAAGACGAGGGCGATGACGTGCCCCTGTCTCTGTTCTGTTTGGTGCTTTGTTTCTGTCTAACAGCCGCCATTGTTTATTCCTATTTATAAAAAAGCTTTTCTCTGCTTAAGGGCCGACGCACAGGAAACCGACTGACCCCCCAACCCCCCCCCCCCCCACCATGAAACCCTCCGAATGCTATCAAGATGCCATGGACATCAAATCTGAAGAGCTGTCTCTCCCATTTGAAAAAACGACCCATCTAACTCATCTTTCCCGACAGACTTCATCGTCAAGTCGTTGTCCCTAGAGAATGAATCAGTCTTCCCTCTGTCAGTCACAGTGAATCATCCGCCCACATCAACGTCTTCATTTCCAAAAACAGCCGATTTGTCCGCGGAACGTTTCCAAACCCCCCGTCATCGCCGAGACAAGCAAGGGAGACCTCTGTAAAATGTTCAACTATTTAAAGTTGTTCTTTTCTTGTCGGTGACGGACGTAATACAGACGACGTTATTATTTCTGTCAGAGGTGTGACGCATCCTAAGGCAACGTGTTCATGCCGCGTGGGACTGAAGGCAGATGTGAATGATTCTGATGCTTACGACTTGTGAGCGACACGTCAAGATGACAACTCAACACGTTTCTATTGCTGCAGAACTGGTCGAGGGACATGGTCAGTGCAGCAGTAAATCCATAATATCACAATTTATTTGCGCCAAACGGCAAATTCTGCGAGCTGTTGCATGTATATGTTTGTTATGTCACTTCTGCATTAGGTGCAAGAGTTAGATCAATGGGAGCTTTCATAAAGATCAGTCTCTGAGTTTTATTTTACGACATGGATGTTGACGTAATGTTCACTGATCACTCCGTCAAGACGTGGCCAAAGGATTAGCTTTGTGAATAACAGACTGCGTTTATATTCGTCAACAGACCTGAACGGCGACTGGCTGATGGTCAATTTGTGTCTTAGTCTGACTGGGATCTACATAATCCCGTCATCGTTGATTTTGTATACAGAAAGGTTTGCAACTTAGCGTCTCTTAAACTCTGCGGTTAGTTAGTGAGTTTTTAATGACTTGTATTTCAGGTTGAAGGTACCCTGTGGATTTTTGACCATTAGTTCCCATTTCAGTTGGGACACACACACACACACACACGTATGTACGTGTACATGATTGTACATATGATACATATTGTGTATGCTGGCTTTCATGACACCCCTTGATTTCCCAAATTATACTGATCAACCGTTAAGATTAAGAATGGACCAAGACACTTTGTCAATTTGATTGTTGGTTTGTTTTTAGCGGGATGATCCAATTCTACTGAACTTCGGGATGGATGGGACGTGAGCCAAGAATTTTTAAAAATTCTACATTTTTTCAGGTTTCAAACGATCGACTAGATCTCCACAGGGTACTTTTGACCAACTCTTCTGAAGTGCCAACCAGAGAACTGTCATCTCAACCTCCATAAACGAATCTATGTTACCAGACTAACTGGAACTTTACTGAATGAATCAACTGACACATCGCAACAAGCTATTTCAACCTCCGGTAGAGATAAAAACATTCGTCATGAACAGACAACTCCACAGTGGGACTCTGTTCAGGTCTGTAGTGCAGAAGTTGTTAAACTTTATCAACACGCGGATGCAATCTGAGTAAACGCCTCTTCTCCTTTTGAACTCACCAGGGCCAATTGAAATTCCAATGCACGGTTGAATAAACAGTGTTGAGTTGAGTAAATGCTTCCCGTTGGGTCTCCTCCAATGACACATCCAATACCTGTGCTGGTCTGACCAACAGCTGCTGAACAAGCCACATTAATTGATATGATGTAACTCATCAGTTTCCCCGGACTCGACGATCTCCAAAAAACAGTTTTCATTTGCTTTCTCTTCATCCCTTGTTTGGATGACGACGTGGTTTTATTCCTCCCACTTCTGTCAATCACACCGTCTCCATGACAATGACGACTTTACCACTGTCCTCCGACGATGGCGTGGTGGAGGACGTGGGGTCGCACAGTGTCAGTTCCTCCCCCGTGGTTATCTGACCTCTGTCAGGGCAATCAACGCTGTCATGGAGATCAGTGTTTCCACCTCCTTTTTTATCCCGCTCCCCTGCTCCTCCTCCTCTCCTACTGTCCTCCTTCCTCTCCACCTGCTCCTCCTCCTCTTCCTCCTCCTCCTCCTCCTCGTCCTCCTTCTCTACCCGACACCTGCAAACCTCGATTCCAGAGTCACCAGTCAGTCGTCGATGTCTATACTGGCTCTCATCGGCTCCCATGTCGTCATCTTCATCATCATTGTCCTCGTCCTCCTGCTCCTCTTCGCCATCCTCCCAGTTGGGAGGTACTGGTTCGAAGACATCCACACAGGGGGAGAAGAGAGTCTGCTTTGGAGGCGACTGAGTGGCACGAGGTGAGGGGGAGAGTGAGGAAGCGTGGCAAGACGATGATCCACCTTTGTCAGACTGGTGCAGAGCAGTGAGTGGATCCAGGAGTAAAGCTGGGGTTGTGAGGGAGGTGGAGGGCAGAGCTGGAGGGGAGGGGGGAAGTTGAGGAGAGGGAAGGGAGGATGGGGAGGAAGGGGGCGACTGAGAAGAAGGAAAATAAGATTCACACTCAATGGTTATGGCTGGGCAGGACGAGGGAGGTGTTAGGACGGTGAGTACTGGGGCGGGAGCAGACATTGTTCCAGATCTAGAACATAAACCTTGGCTATTTGACATTAATGGACCAATAGTGTCTGACTCCGAGAAATGCGTCAGGACCACACAAGGACCCCGTTCAGCTGCCACTGCATCCCGATATAGACAAGATGCAAGAACAGCTACAGCCCCTGAGATTTGGGGCAAGTCTGGTACTGGGCTGGGAGGAACCGGCGTTAAACCTGACTCAGGCGACAGCTCTGGGTTCTGGCAATGGGATAATGTGGGTGCTGCATCTGTGGCTAGGGTAAGTTTTGAATGTGCAGAAGTCAGAACAGGGTTAAATGTGCAATCTGGAACAAGGGTAGTTTTAGTCTGTGGGTCTGGCACTGGGGTAAGTTTTGAAGGTACTAGCTCAGGGGCTTGGGAAAGGTTTGAAGTTATGGGGTCTGAAAGAAGGGAAGGGTTTGTGGGTACTGCTTCTGGAGATTGGATATAGTTTGTAAGTATTGTGTCTCCAGCTTGGTTTGTAGGCACTGGGTCTGGAGCTTGGGTAAGGTTTGAAGGTACTGGGATTGGCACAAGGCTGAAATTTGGGTCCAGGGTTGCGAGACCAGCAGATCCTGTTAGCAGGGCCAACGTTCTTTCAACATCTGGGGAAGGTGCTATGGTTGGGCCACCAGGAACGATGGCCGTATCAAAAGTCCTCGTAAGATTGACGGTATCTACAGTAGGGTTTGGTGTAGGTCTGTCAGAAGTGCTTTCTGTTGGAGCAGAAGGACTTGACAGTGAAGGGGTTTTCGGGGCAGGGGACATTTGAGAGGCCTCAGCAGGGGCCTCAGTGTTTATTATTGGGATGGTGGGTAGTGCTGTGTCGACAACACTTGGACCAGGGAGTATGCTTGAGCTACAGGTGCTGACTACCATGGTACACAATGTCAGATCAAGCTGTTGCTTCATGGAAGATGCAGTTCCAACAGGAAGGGCCACCTCAGGAGCAGGAGCAGGAGAGGACGGAGAGGCCTCCCCGGTAACAACGGCCACAGTAACAGTCTGGTTTGGAACCGATGAGTCCGTGGCGACGGTTTCCTGAGCTCCAACAGCATCCGTGTCATCGATGTCTACGACCACCGTGGCGACCGCGCTCTCAGACGCAATTCGTGTCTCATTTACCTCCAGGCAGGAAGCCGCAGCAGTGATGGTTTCCATGGTGACATCAAGAGTGAGGGGAGCGGCCTCGCTGGGAGTGGAGGCGTGGCTTGTATCAGTTTCGTACGTGACAGGTGCTGATAGGGAGGAGCTACATGGAGAGGAGGGGCAGCAGGAGTCACAGGAACAACTGGAGCTACAGGAAAGATAAAACATGAGCACAATACTGTTCAGATTGTCAAGTACCTGATCCTAAAACTAAATCCATCAGATTGTCAACAATTTGAGGCATTACACCACCCATATCCAAGATATTTCCGCTTAATATCATCATTGTTACCTGTTATCAGAGCTGAGGGAGGAGGGCCCATCGCTGAGCGGCCGGTGCAGCAGAGGGTCGTGTTGCGTGAGCAGGTGGGGGTCGACGGTTCGGGGCGGCTGTGGGTAGCGTGGGGTGGTGAACACAGAGCTGTAGGGTGGAGGAGGGGTGGAGGGCTGAGCTGCCACCTCCTCGTAGGACGGCAGCTTCAGAGATGCCAGGAAACCTAAAGACAGAAGGGCAGTGAGGCGTTAGTAAATTAGGACCTGCTTATGTTTGAATTTCTGGCATTTTTTTGGCTGTAGGTGACAGGAAACATAAAGCTGAGGTGCAAGAGAGAGGTCCCTGTCCAGATTCAACCAACAGACACTGAGGTCATCATATTATCTCAAACAAAATTGGCAGAATTCCCCTTTAAGGCAAAACTCCACTGGCCCCCGAGCTGTAAATTTCCACTGAGATTTGAAAGGCGGCTAGTCGCTTGACAGCCGAGCGTCAAACACAAAACAAGCACTGGCTCCATTGTCTTGGTGCTGAGGGGGAGTTTCGCAGCGACGGGCGGGCGGGCGAGCGGGCGGGCAATCTTACTGAGGTCCAGCATGGAGGAGGGGTAGGAGTTGGCTCCATGGTAGGCCAGCAGGCTGATCTCTCTCTGCCTCTGCTGCTGCTGGACTCTCAGTTTAGCTCGACGGTGTCGGTAGGCACAGCAGCAGCTGAACAAGATGAGGACGGTCCACAGCAGCCAGAACCCTAAACACAAAATTACAGCAGCCAATCAGACAGAAACAGACGTCCACAGCTACTGGAAGTCTACACGTATCTGTACATCCAGGAAATCTAAGACTTCATCAAGGGTCCGGTCGAATTGTCCTTCATCTCTACTCGTCCTTGACCTCAGTGCAAAATGTCATGAGGTCAAAGGCGTCAAGGAGGATTCATAGGACGTAGGAAAAGAGAATCCAACTCCACTGACACTAAACTACGTCGTCACGTGACGGTGGATGTTGCTGATGCATCTGTCGTGGTGAAACTACACATTTCTGAAGATGAACTACAAAAACCTCAGCGGCTCCATCAGCATGTTTCAGTGTTTTATGATGCATATGTAACAGTAACTCACATCTGGATCACATCCTATACTCTTCTTCTTCTTCTACTTCTACTTTGGATTGAATCATTTACGTTTGTTCATGGCGCGTCACGTTAAATATCGCTGCCGCAATTAATTGTGGGGCGTCTATATTTCCTTTCCTTTGGCAAAGGAAGCTCCAGTGTACCCTATTCTAAAGGAGATAGGAAAGGAAGTACTGAAGCTCCTTTCCTAAAGCACTTAGAGAATCTGAACAGCTCTTATCATGGTGCTGATCAAATACTTCCTGGTCACTTCAAGATTTAGGAAACTTCCTAAAAAGATTTGACAATTCGACCGCACCCCTAAGACTCCTGGAGGTGTGCCAAGCACTGTTGTTTCTATGAACACTCGTAATAACTGCTCACCATGCTAACAGAGAACATGCACACAACCAGCCCAGAGGACGGTACGACCAACTTACACCAGAGTTCGTAGTAGTAGGTGCAGCAGCCAGTCTCTCCGCAGCAGTGTCCCGTCTCGCACAGGTACCCTCCGTTAGCGTTGGCCCCAGGGCAGTACCGTGGTCTCCCCAGCAGGGGCAGGCTACCACCGGAGTGGTACTCCATCGCACCCCTGCTCCGCCCCGGACTTAGCCCGGCGCCACCGCTACCTGCTCACCACTAGCGCCAACTAGCTGTTAGCTGCTAAACACCCGATCCTGGTCCGATTCCAACTACATTTTTGAAGTAATCTGTTTTCTAGCTGAATGTTACCACTGGATGAGGCCAGGTGTTGGGTTTACTAGCTCTCAGCTCAAGTAGCTTTGAAAATGAAGCTAATCTACATTTTCAGAGCAGGTGAAATTCTTCAGCAACCGTTAGCATCGTCGCCGGCAAGACTACAACACGGCCGGACTGAACCACGGACCTGTGGCTGTCGCTTCCTGATCTGTTAGCACCAAAATACATTTGTTCCCAATTTACTGGAGTCGGGTTTCTATGGATTTTTAACGAGCAAACAGACAGAGGTGTTTGTACTGAGTTCTGCATCGAAGTAAGTAAAAGGGGAACTGTTGTAGGGAACCGGCTGGAGCGAAGAGCTGCAGAGAGAAAAGGAAACGAGACAATAGTTTATTGATGAACAGAACAACACACACACACACACACACACAGCTGAGATGTCCACTACTACAGGCCTGTTTGATATTCATCACTGCACCGACACACCAACATAAAGGTCCCTCTCTGTCCGAATCTCACACTCTCATTTCTACTTCTAGACCTAAAGAGGACCATCCTCTGGCCCCTGATCTTAAAGGTCCAGGTCAATGTTTGTTTGTTTTCCAAGTCTCTCTTAAAAGATATGGGAAAAAATAAACGCACATTTTTTTATTACACAAATAAACGCACAGTTGAAAATCTGTGAATAAAAGACAAAAGAAAAGTGGTGACTTTGTATTCAGGCTCATTTCATTCATCTTCTGATTATTGTCTTCAAACAAACAGCCAATATTCACAATCTCCAACTATTTTTGCAATTACATTGCAAAAACCAACAACTACAACTGAAAACAACTGAAAACAACAGAAAACAACAGAAGACACCGCAACAGTCACATTTCCTTTTTTTAGAGAAGCTGCTGCAATGTCAACGCTAGTTCAGACTAACAGGAAACGTTGGTCTGTAAAGAGTTTTATCATAAGGCCAAGTTGTACCTGCATGCTGCAGTGCTGCACACACACACACACACACACACACACACACACAGGGGAAACTGCTATGAAATTACTGCCTTAGCAGCGTGGTAAACATGAACACTTGTGGTCAGTGAACGCAACACACACACACACACACACACACACACACAGAAATATTAAAAAGAGGCTGTGTGTGTGTGTGTGTGTCAATATAATCTCAAGCACACACACACACACATCATGGTTTTATTTCA
>NC_061526.1:9615000-9652500 GCF_022379125.1 Scophthalmus maximus
CTCTCGTCTGTCCTCTCGTCTGTCCTCTCGTCTGTCCACTCCTCTGTCCTCTCGTCTGTCCTCCCGTCTGTCCTCTCGTCTCTCCTCCCGTCTGTCCTCCCGTCTGTCCTCTCATCTGTCCACTCGTCTCTCCTCCCGTCTCTCCTCCCGTCTCTCCTCCCGTCTGTCCTCTCGTCTGTCCACTCGTCTCTCCTCCCGTCTCTCCTCCCGTCTGTCCTCTCGTCTGTCCACTCGTCTGTCCACTCGTCTGTCCTCCCGTCTCTCCTCCCGTCTCTCCTCCCGTCTCTCCTCCCGTCTGTCCTCTCGTCTGTCCACTCGTCTGTCCTCCCGTCTGTCCACTCGTCTGTCCTCCCGTCTCTCCTCCCGTCTGTCCTCCCGTCTGTCCTGCAGCAGCAACATGAAGACAGAACAACGGTTGTGGTTTCTGCTCGCGGTGAGGCGTCAATCAAACATCTTCTTTTATTGCTTCTGAATTTATGAATGTTTAGATGTTAACTGTCAGATTTTGTCCCTTGTAAAAGTTTGATCTGAAATTTGTGAATGATTATTCTGTGTGATTAATATAGTAATGGTAAAATATATTTCAGGGGTTTTGTGCAGCTGGAATTATTAGTTATTATTATATATATTTTAAAGGAACAGGGAAGAGGGTTTATTCTACTCTCCACATTTGACGTTTTTAATCTTCCACGTTTTATGAAGCTCAGTTGTGTGTCACACGGCTGGTGTCCGGTGCCTCTTCCTGAGTGTAGTTTGTTGTCTCTGGTCTTTGTTCCCTCCAGTTGTGTGTTTGCTGCATTGGTCCGACGTGTTGTTGGCACGACTTGGACAACAGCGAGTACGACTGCTGGCCGCTCGACAGACCCAACGAATACAACATGATCGACTGTGGAGGTGAGACAAGCATCCACGTACTCTATCTATCTAGATATGATGCTGTATTTTAGCTGTAAACACATATGATACTGTCTCTTAGTGATAAATACATGTTATACTGTTTAGTGATACTGTATTTTTGCTTATTTACAAGCAAGAAATAAATTGAACAAATAATTTGCTCTTCATGTCTGCTTTCAATAAACATTTTATTTGAATATGCCAATGAGTCTGTTCTGTCTGTTCTGTCTGTTCTATCTGTTCTGTCTGTTCTGTCTGTTCTGTCTGTCCTGTCTGTTCTGTCTGTTCTGTCTGTTCTATCTGTTCTGTCTGTCCTGTCTGTTCTGTCTGTTCTATCTGTTCTGTCTGTTCTATCTGTCCTGTCTGTTCTGTCTGTTCTGTCTGTCCTGTCTGTTCTGTCTGTCCTGTCTGTTCTGTCTGTTCTATCTGTCCTGTCTGTTCTGTCTGTTCTGTCTGTCCTGTCTGTTCTGTCTGTCCTGTCTGTTCTGTCTGTTCTGTCTGTTCTATCTGTCCTGTCTGTTCTGTCTGTCCTGTCTGTTCTGTCTGTCCTGTCTGTTCTATCTGTCCTGTCTGTTCTATCTGTCCTGTCTGTTCTGTCTGTCCTGTCTGTTCTGTCTGTTCTATCTGTCCTGTCTGTCCTGTCTGTCCTGTCTGTCCTGTCTGTCCTATCTGTTCTGTCTGTTCTATCTGTCCTGTCTGTTCTGTCTGTCCTGTCTGTTCTGTCTGTTCTATCTGTCCTGTCTGTTCTGTCTGTTCTGTCTGTTCTGTCTGTCCTATCTGTTCTGTCTGTTCTGTCTGTTCTATCTGTCCTGTCTGTTCTGTCTGTCCTGTCTGTTCTGTCTGTTCTATCTGTCCTGTCTGTTCTGTCTGTCTGTCTGTACTGTCTGTCCTGTCTGTTCTATCTGTCCTGTCTGTTCTGTCTGTACTGTCTGTCCTGTTTGTCTGTCTGTACTGTCTGTCCTATCCTGTCTGTACTGTCTGTCTGTTCTGTCTGTTCTGTCTGTTCTATCTGTCCTGTCTGTTCTGTCTGTCCTGTCTGTCCTGTCTGTTCTATCTGTTCTGTCTGTTCTGTCTGTTCTGTCTGTTCTATCTGTCCTGTCTGTCCTGTCTGTCCTATCTGTTCTGTCTGTTCTGTCTGTTCTATCTGTCCTGTCTGTTCTATCTGTTCTGTCTGTCCTGTCTGTCCTGTCTCTTCTGTCTGTTCTATCTGTCCTGTCTGTTCTGTCTGTACTGTCTGTCCTGTCTGTCTGTCTGTACTGTCTGTCCTGTCTGTTCTGTCTGTACTGTCTGTCCTGTCTGTTCTGTCTGTTCTATCTGTCCTGTCTGTTCTGTCTGTACTGTCTGTCCTGTTTGTCTGTCTGTACTGTCTGTCCTATCCTGTCTGTCCTGTCTGTACTGTCTGTCTGTTCTGTCTGTACTGTCTGTCCTGTCTGTCCTGTCTGTTCTGTCCGTCCCGTCTGGTCTGCGACTCAGGTCTGGAGATGGCCTGGGTGCTCCGTCCTCCGGAGACGGTGAAGAGTGGCGAGGTGTTCAGCGTCACGTACTCGGTCACGGCCCAGGACTCTTTCTACCACTGGGCTATTGAAAACCACATCTTCACACGCAGGTTAATGCTTCTTGGTTCTACTTGTTCGTACCGACTGGTGTTTAGAATGAAGGCTGGACCTGAACGTTCCACTGGGCTCTAGACTGGTTCTCATCCTGGTGTGTTTACATGTGCAGTTCCATCGTGAATGCTGAGGCAGCTCGGGCGTTCTGCGAACAGCACGACTGTCCGGCCAACTGGAAAGACGCCGACGGGGAAAACTGCTGCATTCATCACGCCAACATCCACTCCTGTCCACTGGGATACATGGTACGCACCCTTTGATAGAGGAAAATCTAGTACAGTAACTTCTGTATTTTAAAGTGCTTCAATTTGGAAGGACAGTAAACTGATAAACATTGAATAAACCAAACTGCAGACGTCAGAGAGCATCTGTGGCCCCTGGATCCCTGACGACGGAAGGATCTTCACACACACCATCTCTACGTCGGGAAAGATGACCCAGACCAACTGGACCGCCAAGGTGAGTTCATTTGAATGGTACCACGGAGCTTCACAAACAACAACTCAGCTTAAGATCTCAACAAAATCTCCCCAGAAGTCTTCAAACATGAGGACAAAAGGTAAATTTAAACCATTATATGCAGACGATACACCACTTCACGTCACTCACTTTCACTCATCCTTATGCCCTCAAATTTTCAAGACATTGTGAAAATTTTCAAGGTACGGACTAATGGAACAATCAACCTTCATGGATTATGACAGCGTTCATCGGAAAACTCCCCAAAGCCTCTAGCTTGTGAAGGAACGAGCTCCCAGCTTCTGTTACCTTGATGTTGAATTCTTCTCTAAACCCGTAGTGTCTCCGTCTTCGCAGGTGGTTTTGCTCCACGCTGGTTTGACCTCGCTCATCGCTCACATACGAGTTGGTCGCATGCAGGTTGCTCTGGAGGCCAAGAGCACCGTGTCGCCCGCTGTAGGTGGGTTGTGTTTGTGTATGTTGCCCAACCACATCCTGTAGCTCCCCCTAGAGGACGACACACGGCATATCACCCTTAATGCATCGTTCCAATTGTGTCTCCAATCCAAACAAAGCGTTGACATCGGTCAAAACATGAACAAGTTGCCACGTGATCCTCTTTTCTTCCCCTCACAGTTTGCGGTGACGGTGTGTGCGAGGGGGCAGAGCTTTGTTCCACCTGTCCAGCCGACTGCGGCGAATGCCCCATGAGCCCAGCAACCAAGCTGGCCATCGGCCTGCCACTCAGCCTGCTCTGCATCTGCGTCGTACTGACGGCGGTGGTGAGAATTCACACGACACAATGTACACACGATACGCTGACTAACACAAATGCACCAATCAATAAAATAGTAATGGAATAATCCGTCTGGTGTAGTGGCTGAGGTACCAGAAGCAGAAGCTGCTGTGGGACGAGAGCTGGATCATCGACTTCTCCACAATAAAGCAAGGTGTAGTAATGATCCACAAACCGGCTTGGAACTAGTTCAGTCCAAATCAGAACTGCTTACAGAAATGTTTATGTCACTCTCTCTCTCACTTTCCTTCCACAGATCAGGAAGCTCGTATGATCATGGGCAGTATGATGAGTGTCCCGATGGGGAACAGTGACAGTAACACCAGCTGTATAACTGCTCTCAGCTCGTGTACAGGACAACCAGGGAGTCGAAAAACACTGTTCACCTGTACCGGGATATAGTACGCTGCCCGTCTGTCCATTTATTAATCCCCCTTTTTGACCGTGTCTGTTTCTGTTAATTTATTCAAGATATTCTCATACTGCTGCTTTTTTAGAAAAAATAGTTTTGGGTATGTTATATATATGTATTAAATAGTCAAGAGCAGAGAAATGATGTATGGGGGAACTATGGTTAGCATCATTTACCCCCGGGTCAGTGGTTCTTCCCACAACAGATTGTACCAAATACTAAAACCACCGTTCGTCTCCAGTGACGGCAGGACGGTGGCGATCAAGAGGATTCGCACAAAGACGTTCTCTCTGTCCAAGACCATCAGAGAGGAAGTCAAACAAGTCAGGTAACACGGTTCACAAACACACTCGTCATCCTTGAAACGAGAAGGACACTCGGACGAGGTATTTCTTGGCCCACGTCCCATCCTTCCACCAAGTTTCATGGGAACCCCACGGACGTAATTGACCCTGTCTTGTCTTGTGGTTCTGTGTCTTCCTCCGTCTGCAGGGAACTTGATCATCCAAACCTCTGTAAGTTCATTGGTGGGTGTGTTGAGGTTCCAAACGTTGCCATAGTGACAGAGTACTGCCCTAAAGGCAGCCTGAACGACGTTCTCCTCAACGAGGAGGTCCCACTCAACTGGGGCTTCAGGTGAACTCTCTAAAAACACAGAAGTCTCGAGAACGAGGATTTGGATCAATAATAAAGAATCTATCAAACGAGAACCCAGTAATCTCTTGATTTGCTCCCTCCTGTGTTCGTCCACCAGGTTTTCTTTCGCCACAGACATCGCCAGAGGTATGTCGTATCTCCACCAGCACAGGATCTGTCACGGTCAACTCAAGTCTACCAACTGCGTCTTGGACGACCGCTGGGTTTGTAAGATAACAGGTAAGATGGATGTACGCTGTAGCATATATGTGTGTGTGTATATATATATATATATATATATGATGCTATATTTAATCTACACATTAATTTTCAGTTTCAGGAAAATAAATCTGAGAATTTATCTCCGTCTACTCAATAAAAAAAAAAAAACCTAATACTTAATACTTAATAATTACTATTCATTAGGTTAACTATCGACGTATAAATTACATATGACATCAGAGGTGTAAGAGCTTGATTGAATCTAGAATACAGTTTCTCTGATTGTGATTGACATGTGGCTGGTCCTGTCAGATTACGGATTGAGGACGTATCGCCAGGACGATGGGGCGGAGCCTCTCTCCACCTATTACCAGAGACTCCTGGAGGTGTACATGCCACCAGAGTTCCAGAACTCCAACATGGAACCGACGCTGACTGGTGACGTGTTCAGTTACTCCATCATCCTGCTGGAGATCGCCACTCGCAGTGATCCCGTCCCCGTGAGTCACTTCACTGCAAGTTTCGAATTCAAAAAGAGAGACACGGGTTTATGAAGGAAAAAATGTAAATCAATCAATCAATCAATCAATCAATCAATACATTCCCAGGCAGAGGAGTCTAATCTGGACTGTGCCTGGTGTCCTCCTCTACCTGAACTCATCTCCAGTCGAGCCGACAACACCTGCCCCTGTCCCGCCGACTATGTAGAGGTACGTGGTTCCATTTCTTTAATCATTGCATTTTACTTTCATCATGTTTAATTTATATGTGCTTCTGCATGTTTTATGCTTTTTGTGGGAGGTGACAACAAAAACGATGAAGTCAGTCTGTCCTAAGGCGAAATCTTATTCTTATCAGATATTTTCCTTTTTTTTGAGTTTTGACATGAAAATACCACATTTTCAATTTCAACACAATGCCCATAAAAACAAGTTACATGTTTTACTTCAGTGATTTTTGAAGAACAATCTCAAACAACTCATCCTTACATTCGGGTCTTTTGTCCCGTGTGTTTGCGTCCACAGCTGATCCGGCGATGTCGCTCCCACAACCCCGTCCACCGACCGACCTTCGACCAAATCAAGAAATTTGTTCAACGAATCAACCCAGTCAAAGTCAGCCCAGTGGACATGATGATGAGTCTGGTAATAACCTGCATCACACACATCAGACGGATTATTAGTCTGTCTTGTAATGTTTGTGTTACTTTTGTTGTGCCACAGTTCATCTAATGAATCAATTCACTTTCAAGATGTTCATCTTCTCCTTGAATCATATTATCCAGAGATATATTACAATCTATGGCATATGTCATATTTTGTGTGTTAATATCCAAACTTTACCTTATATGAAAGTTCATTCGCTCTTTCTCAGATGGAGAAGTACAGTAAACATCTGGAGGTGTTGGTGGCCGAGCGGACACAAGATCTGATGCATGAGAAACAGAAAACCGACCGGCTGCTGTACAGTACGACAAACACTCGCCCGTGACTTGTTTCTGTCCAATATTATTGACAATCACAACATTGTGAATTATGATTCATCAGTCGATGAAACGTCAACTGTCAAATGTCAAAACCTGCTGTAACAGGCTGAACAGAAGTTTTACCATTATAGAGTAGAACATATTTGCGTGTGTTTGTTGCAGGTATGCTCCCGAAGCAGGTGGCTGATGATCTGCGTCAGGGAAAACCGTCGCAGGCTCAGAGTTACGTGAGCGCCACCGTCTTCTTCAGGTAAAGACAGAAGGAATGAAGAGATCTGCAGATGATGTTTTTATGTTTCCTGTATCATTACATATTAGTAAGTCCTGAAGTTGTGACAAACTTGGGTTTTGTCTATTGGACCAAGACGTTCCCTGATTCCTCCACCACTGGATACACACTGGACCTTCAGTCGGATCCTGAATGCAGGACTGTTACTTAAGTAATGTAGTACGTCTACACTGTAAAAGTATCGGCTATGAGTACTTCTTTGTGTGTGTGCAGCGATATCGTGGGCTTCACCCAGCTGTCCAGCAGCAGCACTCCTTACCAAGTCGTGGACTTCCTCAACAAACTCTACACCACGTTTGACGACATCATCGACAACTACGACGTCTACAAGGTGGAAACCATCGGCGACGCCTGTGAGTGAACAACCACACCATGTATTCCCAACCCCAATTCGAACCCGAACTATAAAACCAAGTCTTAATCAATGGCCGATTTTGCGCCGTTTGCTGAAATGAATGTGTTGGAAACGGCCAGGTTTTGTAACTCTCGACAACATCAAATTGACGTTCTTTCACAAACATCAAAGTCTCACCAACGTGCATCACAGTGAGTCGGCGCGCTGCGTGTGTTTGTTCGTGTGGGCGTAGACATGGTGGTGTCGGGCTTGCCCCAGGAGAACGGGATCCTGCACGCCTCAGAGATCGCCAGCATGGCTCTGGACCTGGTCGGCGTCTGTCGCACCTTCAGGATCCCTCACAAGCCCAGCATGCAGCTGCAGATCCGGGCCGGGATACACTCCGGTACACGCACAAGTCTCCGGAGGAAAAAAAAGTCATGTTAAATCTATTTGGCCAGTCGACTCACGCCTGTCTCCCACTCTCAAAGGCCCGCTGGTTGCCGGGGTTGTCGGGACCAAGATGCCCCGTTATTGTCTGTTTGGAGACACGGTCAACACCGCGTCCAGGATGGAGTCCACCAGCCTGGGTAACATCTTCATCCTAGATGCTACAGAGTTTAATTCACCTTTGTATGTGTTTGGCGCGGATCTGGACAAAGGGGCAGATGCAGAAATTTGTTTCGACATTATTATTCCCTGTTAAAAACCCTTTATTGCAATATTATCTGTACCCACTCGGAAATGTAATGGGTTCTTTCTTCAATCGTGCTCTACCCATCTTCAAGATTTAATGGAAAATCAGTTTCTGATTAATCGTGCAGAAAGACAGACGTAATAAAAACATAACCTCCTTGTTGAAGGTAAATATGATCCCCTGGCCGTAGTGGACAAACCTTTCAAGACTACGGGTCTGTCCCGTTTCCCCCCACTTGGCCCGACCCCTCCGTCCTTCCACTCCACCTGAAGGAATCTGACCTCCGTATGTTTGACGTGGTTTGAAGCGGGAGATGGCCCCTGACCCCTTGATCTTCAAAAGAACGGGAACAGTGGGTATCGGGCCAAGTGGGGTGAAATTGGAACGGAGCCTGAGTTTGTTGTCTTTGCAGCCCTGAAGATCCAGTGCAGCTCCAGCGTCTTTTACCTGCTGGAGGAGATCGGCGGCTACGTGCTGCAGTGCAGAGGAATGCTGCAGGTCAAGGTGAGTCGCGTCCTTCGGTTCTGTCGGACACCGGGCCGCCGCCACCGCTGCTCACTAACACTCAGCGGGTCTCCGTCTCGTCGCCTACCAGGGGAAAGGTGACATGGTGACTTACTGGTTGGAGGGGAAGAAGATGTCTCTGGTCTCCAAGGACGTCGGGCCCGACGCCAGGACAACCAAACACGTCACCATGGAGACGGAGGCGGAGACGGAGAGAGAGCGGGAGCTGTATTCGTCCATGCCGGGGTTTCTGAGCGACGATCCGCTCACGGTTTCAGCCTGACCTGTTCGGTTCGTTCACAGCCTGAAGAGTTGTTCACGTCGCGTGTTTCGTTTCATGTTTGCATCGCAAATTAAATAATAAAACTTTTAACGGCCCGTTGAATCTCCTGTAATCACATTCAACAATTTCACAACACCGACACAGTATCGTTATATAGTTCGAGGGTCGTCCACTAACCTGAAGGTCCACGGTTCCAAAGTATCTTAAAATAATGGATGAAATATAATGAAATGTGAAACAACCTCCAGTGGAATCATCAGACAATTCACACTGACTGGTTGTTCCATTAGCATCTCTGCTGGCGCGGACGTGTCGTATAAATATTCATGTGACATTGTTGAGCAGATGGACGACCTGAAAAGACGATGAGGGCCGAGATGGCCGACATGACGAGAGACCCGGAGGAGACCCGAGAGAGGAAGAAGAGGAAACAGCAGTGTGGCTGATTCTATAGATTTGATCTCCTGCATTGTTCATCTCCACAGTTTAAAAAAAAATCAATTTGTTGAGGTGTCTCAAATCGTTTATGACCATATTGTGGGAATGATGTCATCGTTACAACTCTATGAAATTATACATTTGATGATTATTAGAGATGAGAAAACTGCAACACTGTGTGTGTGTGTGTGTGTGTGTGTGTGTGTGTGTGTGTGTGTGTGTGTGTGTGTGTGTGTGTGTGTGTGTGTGTGTGTGTGTGTGTGTGTGTGTGTGTGTGTGTGTGTGTGTGTGTGTGTGTGATGAAGGGGAAACGCAAGCTGCCTTTTGCAGCTGTGGTCGTATTCAAACCTCTCATACAGATGAGCCCATGTAACACACACACACACACACACACTGTTTGAAACAACGTGAAGTCCTGTCACGTCTGAACCGACTGGACTTCTGCTTGTGAGGGTCACTTATATTTTGAGCTTTTGAAAAAAATTTGTTCCCAAATAATTTCAGAACTTGTAGCTTGACATTCATAACGTTGATAAAACGCTGGGGTCTAATGTCGTCATCAGATAACGGGACAACTTTACTTTAGGTCGAGTGTCACGTGTTGTTGTTGTCAGCAAAACTAAAGAACAGATTTCTAAGTTAACTTGGATGGAAGGACGGAACATGAAAGAATCCAGTGAATGTTTGCTGATTTCATAGAAAATTATTCATGAATCTTGATTAAAACCAGACAGATTTATTGGAGCGATATCTGTGAGTGTGACAGATTTGGTGCGAATCCAAAATAAGAATCTGGATCTAGTGGATTTAAATGTGGTTTCAATAGTTTTCCTGTGTTTAATTTTTTTTAATTAATAATTGCTGTTCGTTCTTCAACCACAATTTAACAACTGCTGGGTCCAATGTTCCAGTTCGTTCTTTTAATACCGTTAAATTAAAACTATCGAGCCTCAAAACACTTCACATGGGTACGTTTTTTATAATGAGACAGTTTTTATTCAACCTTTTACCACAATGTCTTTAACAGATAGTTTTCATCTGGACAAAAAAGGCCCCCGGGCCCGAACAAAGAGGAAGAGCAGAGGGAGGGACGACAACCAGGTTTTTAATTACAGATCACAAAGTGTGTGTGTGTGTGTGTTTGAAGTGTTTGTGTTAATAGAATGAGTACTCACCTGAAGAGCGTCTCCTCTCTCTCTCCGCTCTCATTCTAACTATAGGTCGCTCGCTCTCTCATCACTCATTCTGCAGAGCATTTACATATCTGAGGACACACACATCAAACACATCGTAATAAAACAAGCCTCTCTGTGTGTGTGTGTGTTTCAGAGGCTTTAGTTACTGAATACATCAGACGAACACACACACACACACACACACACACACACACACACACACACACACACACACTCACACACACACACACTGAGCTAATGTGTGTTTCTGATGTCATCACTCTTCGTGTCCGGAGCCTGGAAACTCTTCACATTAGGTGACGTAAACAACAACAGTTTAATATGAATATGAAATAATATAATTATTAAAGAACAAGAAGAGAGAAAGCAGAATGTTTCCTTCTGTCTAATCAGGAGCTCCATGTTCAGATTGAAGCTGCATCTGGAGGACACTTAGCCTAGCTTAGCACAAACAGCTAGCTCGTAAAACCACCTGTAATCATGGACTCAACTGACAGGACAAACTAACCCCAACCTATTTTATATTTCATGTGAAGACTGATATTATTTTACTGGAACTCGTCGTCATAGTTTCCCAGAGGCTCAAATAAAAAGTCTGCAAATCCAGTTTTGGTTTGACAAAAATATTTTATTTATGACTCAGTGGATTAAAAAAAGAGGCTGAAATCAGAGAAACTTTAGCTCTTGGACAGAAATGAAAGAGTTATTATTCTTATTACACATTAAATAAATAACGTGGGCTTGTTGGGACTGTTACTCGTCACATGTGGTGACGATGTTAAAGTTCAAAGCAGCAGACGAGCTTTCTGAGTTTGAAGCTTCTGATCTTTTCTCCTTCGGGTGCCTGCCGTCGTTTCCCCGTCACGTTGTCCCTCCCGACGCCGTCCCCCAGGAGACACCCACGTCTCGGTTATGTGGTCGTTGTTCTCCCACAATGCCGCAGACTTATTTTTTTTTTAACGCAGCGCTCGATTCCAAACCAGTTTCCTTTCAGATCCTGTTTTTCCTGGAAGCTTCTTGGGGGTCGTGAACCTCAGGACAGTGGATTTGAATGGTCCATCAGCTTCGGACCAGAGCAGGATGATGGACATGAGACAAAGACACAGAGACACAGAGAGAAGGGACAAACTAAATATTCCTTCAATCATTTTAAGGGAGAAAAAACACTTCAGCTCTGGAGTTTGAACAGATTCTGTCGTTCCTTATTTAGATTTTTTTTTTTAATAAATCACATCTACCTCATGTGAACACAGAACACGGACTGAATATGAAGACAGACGTCATGACAGCTCGACCACAAGCGCCGTCAGTCCTGGCGGAGGGCGGCGGTCCTCGTCTCCAGCAGCCAATGAGCTGCCACTCTGCTGGCGTAGATCACGTACGACCAGGACAAGACCACGATCGCCACCAGGACCTGAGGGACGAGAGACAGAAGAAAAAGGTCAGTTACATTTAAAAACAAACTGTTGGAATGTGAAATTATCACTGATGCCTCAACGTCCTCCTACAATGTAATAAATCTCACAACAACAAAGAGATTTCAGAAAACAGGACTGGTGGTTATTGATCTGTGGAAAGACCAATGATGAACTTCATGACTGATCAATCATTATCACATTTTCTTCAATAATCACCAAATCATTGGGTGAATAAAACATAATTAATTAATAGTATATGGTTCAAGGTTTTTGGGACATTCCAGTGTCTCAAGTTCCATTGAAGAAAAGTCAATTCATGATTCGTATTTTGATATAGTTATATTATTAGGTTGGGTCCAACAGTCAACGGACAAAACAGGACATTAGATGGTGTCTCACTGGCCTTTGGATCTTTTTCTTCTCCCTATTTTCTATTTTTTTTAAATGTATCAGGACTATTATGGTTCTAGCTATTAATCAGATTATAATCGGAAATGATACCACAAGATAAAACCCAACATGCAGTTGCTAGTTAGCCGTTAGCGGCTAGGGAAGCACAACTAACAGGCTGCGGCTAGATGCTAACTGCTTGCTAGCTAGCCGTTAGCAGGTGGTTCAACACAACCGTTCCCGGGCCTGATGGCGACGTGTAACGGTAAACAAAGTACCGCAGAGTAGATCCTGTCCAGAGTTCGTCGACTCAACGTCTCCATCGTCTCGTCTCGTTCACACCGGAGCCGCCGAAACACCGAATCCCGGTTTGTTTACACCGTTCGGTTCCTCCGCCTCTTCTTCTTCTTCCCGGATGTACGGGATCATGCTGGTCACTCGTTAAGAGGCAACACCGCCACCTTCTGCTTCGGAAAGGTAACTGCAGGTTGATTTCATAGGTTGAAAAAATCCTAAACACGATGTCTCACTCTTTTTAATTTCCCAGGAGCCTCAAACACGCAGTCACGTATCTATATTAGTGTAATATAATATTCATAATGAAGTTTTCATTAGTTTATCTTATCTTATATGTGTGTTATATTAATTTCTGAAAAACATGGCGTGAACATATAAGGTAAATATATTGCTATTACTATTTTTTGCATTGATTTAGAATATAATGAATATATTCATACAATTAATATCAGACTTACTGTTGGTTAGGTCAACATATGTTGTTTGATAAACATTAATATATATGATATATACATACGGTCACAACTTTAATAACATACTGTATGTTAATATGTATTGTACTGTATGTTGACTGTATTTGTGATTTATTAAAAACACTTATTTGTGAGGATAAAATTAGGATTTTACTGAGATGAATATCTGACACAGTTAGTCAAAGAGATGATCTATGAAGAAAAGACAATTAATAACAAAGTCGACTACAAATTCTTTATTTATGGTCATAATTGTGATTTATTATGATACAACTTGCCGATTCAGATGTTGTGTTGCGAGTGAGACGTCATTTCTATTGACGACCTTTGGTTCAAGAGAAAAACCCGGTATGGTCAATTTCCCATCATGCACCGCGACACCTTTCTCATTGCAGCTGTGAGAAGCTTCATCTCGGACGAAACCTCCCCAGACAAATGTCTCCGGTTCGGAGCGGAGCTTCAGTCTGAACGGACCCGAGCAGCGGAGCCCGGGAGGCGGACAACGTCGCCGACGGCGGATGCCGCTCACGGTGCGGAAGCCTGCCGGGAGGAGGAGAAAGAAACCGGATGAGAAGCTCCCGGAGCGACCCGGAGAGTCGACTTCTGCTCAGGTACCGAGAGCTAACAACGTTAGCATGCTAACGTGCTAACAGGCTAGCAGGACCGTTTGTGTGTGTTGGTTGTTTTCCGCCGCGGTGTGGCGAGCGGTCCGCGGCGTCACGGAGGTGACTGGTAGCCGAGAGAGGAGAAGACCTGAGGCCGCCGGTGCCGTTCCATGTCAGCACGGCTCTGTTCGGGGGTGTTAGCATGCTGGGCTAGCAGCAGGCTAGCTGCAGTGAAAGATGCCAGAGGCATCGCGTCCTGCTGACCTGAGGTCCGTGTTGTAAAGATCCGTATCGAAACTGAAAGGAGGGTTCAAGTAGCTCAGCTTCCTGCTAGCTCGTGTTGCTACCACCCAAACTGTCCGGGGACCGAGAGGGAACTTGTGGTTCCGTCTCAGAGAGACGTGGGAGTCATTTAGAAAACAGCAGCCGATCTGAGGAGAATTCAAACATGAGGTGAGGAAGTTCAGCAACTTCCGGTTTCCCGTGAACCCTCTGATGATTGTTCTGCATCATGTACAGTCGTGGTCACAGTCTGATATGAAACATAACAGAGTTATGGCCACGTGAATCCATGTCCTGGTCTTGTTTCCTCTCTGCTCAGGTGATGGCGACCACGCGGATGAAGCTGCGCGTGCGGCGGCGCGATGGTGCAGCAGCAGGAAGCGATCGGCCGGCGGAAGAAGAGCAGAGGAGTCAAGAAAGCGGCGGCGGCCGCAGCAGCAGCCGGAGGAAAAACACCAGCAACGCTGCGACCGCCGCACCTGCCGCCGCCTCCCCTCCTCCTCCCGCCTCTACTCCTCCTCCTCCTCCTCCTCCTCCTCCTACCTCCTCAGCGACGGCGAGGACGCTGGTGGCGGCAGAGGATGCGTCGCCAGACTCCAAGTGCCCCATCTGTCTGGACCGCTTTAACAACCTGGCGTACCTGGACCGCTGCCTGCACCGCTTCTGCTTCCCCTGCATCCAGGAGTGGTCGCACAACAAGGCCGAGTGTCCGCTCTGCAAGCAGCCGTTCGCCTCCATCCTGCACTCGGTGCGCGCCGAGGACGACTTCAAGGAGTACACGCTGCGGCCGCCGCCCGCCAACAGCAGCGTCGCCGCCACCGTGGCGATGGTGGCGGCGATGGCGTCGGCTGCGAGGAGTGACCACCAGATGAGGTTGATGCTAAGGAGACACCGGACGGCGGACAGCGGCGATGCCACCACCAGGAGACGCCGGAGGGAGAGGGGAGGAAGAGCAAGCAGGAGGGCGGGGGTGTTGGAGTGGTACCTGGACTCACCTCGTCTTCCTCTCCCTCCTCTTCCTCACCATGCCGCAGTCTCTCCCGTGGTGGCAGAGGACAGCGTGGAGGGAGAAGACCTGGACCAGCAGAGGATGAGGGGAGTGGCGGACCTGGCGGAGGGAGTGATATTTGAGGGACTGACGGGGCTTGGGGGGGCGGGAACACACAACGTGCGGGCGTCGCGTCTACTGATGACGCGTCTGGTGACGAGGCAGCGGCTACAGCGAGAAGGAAGAATGCGGCGTCTGAGGGAGCGAGAGGCCGTGGGATTCCGACGCTCCCTCTACCGCTGTGGCATACGGGTCCGCGGCGCAGCCGGGGTCGTCGGTAACCAGGGTCAGCAGTGTGACATCACGGCGGAGAGCTTTCGCCGCAACCCCACCCACCTGAACAGACTCCGCCCCTGGCTGCAGCGGGAGCTCACGGTGCTGTACGGTGCACACAGCACGCTGGTGGATATCGTCCAGCGCATCATCATGGCGCAGCTCGCCCGCCATGGGCTGGAAGATTCACCCACCATAGAAGAAGAGCTGCGGCCGTTCCTGTTGGCCCGTACTGACCATTTCCTGCATGAGCTGGTCAACTTTGCCCGCTCGCCGCTCAGCCTGGAAAACTACGACTTACAGGCGGTGTACGAGCCGCCGGCCGCCGCCTTGGAGCTGGACGGGAGGAGCAGCCCGTCCGACGGCAGCTCCGTCATCGCCATATCCGAGGGCGAGGAAGAGGAGAGCTGGGCGGGAGGAAGGTTAGAGGAAAGGCGGCAAGGGAGGGCGAGCGGCGCTCACAATGACGTCACCCAAAAGGGAAGGTTCCTCACCCTGTCGGACTGGGACGACGAAACGGCAGGCCCCTCCTACTCCACCGCCGAGCCGGCGTGTTCGTTCAGCCCCGCCCCTCAGGAGGCGGCCAATGAGGGGGAGGGAGGGGAGGGAGGGGAGGGGGAGGAGGAGTGTCTAATCGTTGGATACAAGAAGCCGATTGCGGAGCGAACTCCTGAGCTGGTGCAGCTCTCCTCCGACACCGAGAAAGAGGAAGAGGAGGAGAAGACTCCTCAGCTCCCCACCACCACTCCTCCTCCTCCGCCCTCTTGCCTACCCACAATCCCCCCCTCCACATCTGGCGCCTTCCCAGAGGAGCAGGACGAAAAGCCAAAGGAGAAAGACGGAAATGCGGGCGAGCGTCGCTCACGTGCACGCTCGTGGTCAGCGAGCTCAGGAAGGAGCCGGGAGTCGGTGTGCACGCTGAGCCCGAGTGAGCGGCGGCGGGAAGGGAAGCAGTCGGGCAACGAGGCAGCGAGGGAGAAGAGGAGGAGGAAGAAGAGGAGGAAAGCACGGGACAGGAGCGGCACCCTGTTCAACCCAAACCGCTCCATCTATCCCGCCATGATGTGCCGCCGCTCACGCTCCCCCTCGCCGTTTCACTCCAGCGTTGAGTCCGGCTCGATGCTGTCGCTCAGTCCGCCCGACTCCAGCTGGGAGTACCGCTGCTCACCCCTCACCTCCTCCGTCTCCTCGCCGTCTCACTCCTCCTCACCTCTCTGCTTCTCGCCGCAGACGCCGCCAACGCCCTCGCTCTCCCCCGCCGACGCCCACCACGGGGAAAAGCCCGGCGGCAAGAGGAAGTACAAGAGCCGCCACCTGGACAGTAACGATAAGGACCCCACCTGGAGGCCGGGCGGTGGGCGCCACGGGGAGAAGAGGAAGGAGAGCGAGAGGAGGAGGAGGAGGGACGGCCACAGGGACGGTCAACGTGGAGAGAGGTGAGAGACGCAACTTCCTGTTTCTAAAAATTATAGACTCGTTGAAATAATTAAATTAAATAATAAATACGTCTGTCTTATGTTCTGCTCTGTTGACGTGACATAAGTAGATCAACCTGAAAACACGTGTCACGTGACCACTCGGGTGTAAACAGGAAGTAGATCGTCTCCTCTGCAGTCGGTTGCTTAGTTACAGAATATTTTTGAATTCAGTCAGAGCAGGGATTTCTTTTTTCTTGGAGCGATGAGGTGGAACTGTGGCCAAAAGGAAGTGTTGGCAACGCTGACCGATTTGTCTGTTGGACAATAAATATCATACGACTCTTTCACAGGCGATATCAGTATCAGAGTTTATGTTTGTTTGCTTATATGAACTATTTATTCTACAGAATGAACATTGTAGAAAAGTTAGAGCTGCAACAGTTAATGGATTGATCGAGTACTAAATTAATCGCCAACTATTTTCGATTAATTGGTTCAAGTCAAAAAAGCTTCTTCCATGTGAATATGTTCTGGTTTCTTTGCTCCTCTGTGACAGTTAAGTGAATATCTTTGGTGTCGTGGACAAAACAAAACATCATGTTGAAGTTTGAGAGACACAATCAACACTAATCGATAATCGAGAAAATAAACGACAGATTAATCGATTATGAAAATAATCCTTTACAAAAAAGATGAACATTTATGTTTATATTTCACTTGAACATTTTTCTCAATGTGAATTCTATATATTTGGGTGTATTTGTGTTTTACTTTTATTTATACATACAGTATTTAACATAAAGTTTACAGTTAAACTGTAAAATATGAAGTATCACGTTATTATTGGTAATCAGCATCGCCCGCCAAAAGTCTGTATGTCAGAAATGTCTCCAAATCTCCATGGCGGCCGATGATGTTTGTGAATGGACCACAGGCGGAGCAGAACAGGCCTGACGTCGTTGTCAGGTGTGAGCGTGTCACTGCGTCTCGAGGGTTAGGGTCAGATTTCAGGTGACGAGAGTTAAACCTCTTCCTGTTCTGTGTGCGTCTTGTCATCCAGCAGCAGCAGCAGGAGGAAGAGGAGGCGGAGCCGAGAAGACCGCAGTCCCAGCGTGGAGATCATCTACGAGGGCACCATCGACTCGGAGGCGGCGCAGCCTCCCGCTGCCAAGCGTCGCCGCAGACGCCGCCGCAGGACACAACACAGCAGGTGCCCTGAGTTGAATCTCTCTGCAGTCGTGACATCTGCCAACAGGGGGCGTCCTGTCACCAGGGCCCTCAGCAGATTGATTTAAAATCTTTTGTAACAGTTAGAACGTTCATTCCTTTTGCAGCAGAAGGTCGAGGCCTCGTGATGATGTCATCACACTTAGTCACGTCCGGTGCGAAACGTTAAAAATCTCTATCATTAACTTGGTTTATTATTAGATGATTAAGCTTAATTTGGTGAAAACACAATTTCAATACCTTTATCATTTCATATGGTTTTATTGACTTGCATATCACTTCCGCTCAGGTTGTTTATAGGAGTTTGTAGATGTGGAACATTTAAAGAAATGACGTCACAGTAAGAAACAAAAAACAATCTCTTCCTCCAAGTTTACTGGAAATCTGATCTGTAGTTTTTAATACAAACAACTGACGGACAGGAAACATGGAGAACTGTAAATATAAAGGTTATTAAACTTCACTAACTCTCCATCTCTCTCTCAGCTCTCCCGTCATCATCACCCTTGACAGCGACAGTAGCCACGACGACGACGACCTCAACAAAACCACCATCAGCAGCAGCAGCAGCAGTCCGCTCAGCAGCCAGCAGACTGTCGACTTCTCCGACCTGCCTCCGCTCCCGATGGTGCATTCGGCCGGCGTGGGCGGGGCCCTGGACGCCGAAATCGGCGAGCTCCCCGTCGACATCCTGGACCGAGGGTCCGACGGGTCGGAGGCCGAGCCGCCAGGCCGGTCCGAGGTCGCCGTCGACAACAGCGATCACGACGTCGACGTGGAACACGACGAAGACGGCGGCTCGCCATTGGGGTGCGATGTAGATGATAGAGGAGCGTCTTTGGGCACACGTGGACCAATCAGAGGGGTCGATAAAACCACGGCTAGTGATCCAAGAGGAGCGACGAGTGAGGACGGCAACGATTCTGTCCCCTCCGACAGCCGCCTGCTGGCGACCATCCTCGACGACCTGAGGGGAATCGCTGCACCCAGGTGTGACCTCTCGTTGAACTACGACGCCAGAAAAGTGCGTTCACGGGTTCGCGCTGACCACGGCAGCTGGTCGAGCGAGTTGGAGCGAAAGTGTAATGAAGCAGGAGACCAAAACCAGGGCTCGGACTTGCCGACCCCCGCGCCGCCGCCGCCTCTTCATCAGATGGCGTTCAGGGTCGGCGAGGAGGCAGTGGACGTCCCTCCGCTCCTGAAACAGGCCAGTCCTGTTCGGTCGCACCACAGAAACACGCCGCCGCCGTTAAAACACAAAGATGCTGGAAGTCCGCACCTGTCGCCCACCGACCGCCTCTCGCCTGGCTCCTCGGTCGTCGACCTCGATTCAAACCCCGTCTCCGAGCCGCCCAAAGAGAACCGGACCATTCCCCCGATCTCATCGCTCAGGAAACATCTCCCGAGCTCGTCGACCTTCAGAGGATTCCACTCCTCACGCCACAAACCTCCAGCTGGTTCCCGTTCACCTTCTGCGTCTGAGAACAACTCGACCAGCGCCGATTCTTTACCTCATCTGAACTCGTTCCATTCTTCAACGGAATATTCCAGCTGTGATGTCACAGAGGACACGCCTCCCTCCGCTCTGCGAGCTTCACCCGTTGACGTGCGACATCCGGTGAATTCTTCGCCTCCCGTTGTTGATTTCTGTTCAGCCGTCGAGTCGGGCTGGTCCAGAGAGAAGGGAGGTTCTACCTCCGCACGCCGCAGGAACGAGGCGTCTTTTAGCCCAGCGGCGCCCGTGGACCCCCGCCTCTCCGGCAACAGTGGTGCTGGAGGCAAACCCGCTTTCTCAGGAGTCAATTCCAACAACGCGTCGCCGCCTCTTTCAGTTTCGTCCGTTGAGTCCAGGACTCGTAATCTCTCGCCCGCTGACCCTAGCGCCTCCGAAGGGCTGACGGACGGTACGACATTGGCGGCTGCGGGGGACCATGAGGACGAATCCCCTCGTGATCTCCCGCCACCCGTTGACTTGCACCGTTCACGTCCTTCGCCTCCCGCTAACACGCTTTCTTTTCGCTCGATCGCCGCTCTGACCGACGCTCTGACCGACGGACACGCCAACCACCTGGCCTCGCCCTCCTCCGCCGCCTTCCACTCGTCGCGCCCGAAGCGCAGCTCTCAGTCCGAACCCGCCGACTCGGACACGACACTTCATAACAACTTTGCTCCTGTCGACCCGAAACTCAACGTCAGAGACTTGGTGGCGTCGGCCCCTCGGCCCCTCGAGAACCCGTGGAACTCAAACGCCATCAACGCCCGTTCGGACGCCCGGTCGCCCGCGGGCCGACGCTCGCCGAGCAGCGTGTGGACCACACACGCACACACTGTTCCACGCAGGACACACAAGTGAGAGGAAGTCGGAACGTTTTTGAGACTTTGTGGGGAAGGAACTTTTTTTACTATCTTTGTTTAATTGTTTTGAGAGAAAAAAATTCTGCCCATTTCACGACTAGTCAAAGCTGGAACTGATGGAAGATAAAAAATCATTTTGATATATTTTTTTCTGGGGCTGGGACGAAATATTGATTTCTCATGTTTTATTTTCTAATTAGATTGAAAAAAAATCTCTGGGGTCTGATTATGACACGATATTGGGGAGTTAAAAAAAAATTCAATACGTTTTGGTCAATATATATATTTTTATATAATTTGTAATTGTCAGTGATTCCCAAGATGTCGGTATCAAACACTTATGGAAGACAAATGTAATTGAGGCTTGATATTTTACAGTTTAGCCTTAAACTGTATTAATAATATCTATGAACAAATAGAAAACTAAAACAACCAAATATTTAGAACCCGAATTAAGAAAATAAACTTTTTCTTTGACGTAAAATCTGTTCAAAATCTAAGCTTTCATATTTTTGTTTTCAAATTTTAACCCAAATAAAACATAATTTTTGGATTCATTTGAGAAAGACCGTTTAATTAGGAAATATTATAAATGTGATTATCAAAAAAATACTTTTGTTTTAAAGATTTGAAAAACATACTTTATTTGTTGATCATTTCATGGTCCCGCCCCCCAGTCAATGGACAAGTCACATGAAGATATGAAAGAAGGTTAGGCCCGCCTCCTGTCTGTCAATCAAACTTGTTCATATGTTTTAACCAGTAGCTGTAGTTTGATAAGAAAAATGGAACGTGAGCTATGACATCACAGAGGAACTTCCTGGTCTGTTTGACGACGACATCACAGAGGAACTTCCTGGTCTGTGTGACGACGACGACATCACAGAGGAACTTCCTGGTCTGTGTGACGACGACGACATCACAGAGGAACTTCCTGGTCTGTGTGACGACGACGACATCACAGAGGAACTTCCTGGTCTGTGTGACGACGATGACATCACAGAGGAACTTCCTGGTCTGTGTGACGACGACGACGACATCACAGAGGAACTTCCTGGTCTGTGTGACGACGATGACATCACAGAGGAACTTCCTGGTCTGTGTGACGACGATGACATCACAGGAACTTCCTGGTCTGTGTGACGACGATGACATCACAGAGGAACTTCCTGGTCTGTGTGACGACGATGACATCACAGAGGAACTTCCTGGTCTGTGTGACGACGATGACATCACAGAGGAACTTCCTGGTCTGTGTGACGACGACGATATCACAGAGGAACTTCCTGGTCTGTGTGCCGATGACATCACAGAGGAACTTCCTGGTCTGTGTGAACGTGTCCTGAATAAAGGTTTTGGTCAGAAAGTGAGTTCTGTGTTTTTTTGAGTCACAAAAATATGACACATTGTTTTAATGTCACTTTTTAATCAATGTTTTTTTTTTTAAAGTGGAGAATAATGACAGAATGTGAAGCAGAATCTTCTGGATCGCCCCCTGGTGGCTGGCTGCAGTATAAACCCCGCCCCCTCCATGTTAGCTTGGATCAAACAAAAAATCACGTTAAATAAATCTTTCTGTCATATGAGGTATAATTCTGTTAACGTGTTCATGTTTGTGATCCGTTTATATTGAATTTGTTGTTTGATGATATAACAACGGGCTGAGACGTCATGATTGACAGTTGACGGACCATTGGTTGAGTGAGTGTTTGGGCGGGACCTCACCTCACATAAATTTGTGACCATCACGGAGCAAAGTACCAGGACCAACATGGCCTTAAAAAGGTATTATCAAATTTTATTTATTCCCTATCTACTGAATTACTGAACACAAAACATTAACAACAAAATATTGTGGGATAAAACAAATATCTAAGATCTTTGTTGTTCTTTTTTAAAAAGTATCAATTTGATTTAAGACGTTTCATGATCAATGGACCTGAAACGAGACTCAACAGCTTCTACAAGCTTCAGGTGCAGTTGTTGTTTCTCACCACTAGATGGAGGCAGACTGAACACTAGGGTTTTACTCCTCTCTTTCCTCCCTCCTCTCTCTCTCTCTCTTTCCTCCCTCCACCTCCTCCTCTCTCTCCTCCTCCTCTATCTCTCTCCTCCTCCTCTCTCTCCTCCCTCCTCCTCTCTCTCCTCCTCCTCTCTCCCCCCTCCTCTATCTCTCTCCTCCTCCTCTCCCTCCCCCCCTCTCTCTCCTCCTCCTCTCTCTCCTCCCTCCTCCTCTCCCTCCTCTCTCTCCTCCTCCTCTCTCTCCTCCTCCTCTATCTCTCTCCTCCTCCTCTATCTCTCTCCTCCTCCTCTCCCTCCTCTCTCTCCTCCCTCCTCCTCTCCCTCCTCTCTCTCTCTCTCTTTCCTCCCTCCACCTCCTCCTCTCTCTCCTCTATCTCTCTCCTCCTCCTCCCTCCACCTCCTCCTCTCTCTCCTCCTCCTCTATCTCTCCCCTCCTCCTCTCTCCTCCTCCTCTATCTCTCTCCTCCTCCTCTCTCCCCCCTCCTCTATCTCTCTCCTCCTCCTCTCCCTCCTCTCTCTCCTCCCTCCTCTCTCTCTCTTCTCTCTCCTTCCTCCTTTCTCTCATTCCTCCCTCTTCCTCTCTCTCTTTCCTCCCTCCACCTCCTCCTCTCTCTCCTCCTCCTCTATCTTTCTCCTCCCTCCTCTCTCTCCTCCTCCTCGTCTCCCTCCCTCCTCCTCTCTCCTCCTCCTCTCTCTCCTCCTCCTCTCTCCCCCCCTCCTCCCCCCCCCTCCTCTCTCTCCTCCCTCCTCCTCTCCCTCCTCTCTCTCCTCCTCCTCTCTCTCCTCCCTCCTCCTCTCCTCCCTCCTCCTCTCTCTCCTCCCTCCTCTCCCTCCTCTCTCCTCTCTCTCCTCCTCCTCCTCTCTCTCCTCCCTCCTCCTCTCCCTCCTCTCTCCTCTCTCTCCTCCTCCTCCTCTCTCTCCTCCCTCCTCGTCTCCCTCCCTCCTCCTCTCCCCCCTCCTCCTCGTCTCCCTCCCTCCTCCTCTCCCCCCTCCTCCTCTCTCTCCTCCCTCCTCCTCTCTCTCCTCCTCCTCTCTCTCCTCCCTCCTCCTCTCTCTCCTCCCTCCTCTCCCTCCTCTCTCCTCCCTCCTCCTCTCTTCCTCCTCTCTCTCCTCCCTCCTCCTCTCTCTCCTCCTCCTCTCTCTCCTCCCTCCTCCTCTCCCCCCTCCTCCTCTCTCTCCTCCCTCCTCCTCTCTCTCCTCCTCCTCTCTCTCCTCCCTCCTCCTCTCTCTCCTCCCTCCTCTCCCTCCTCTCTCCTCCCTCCTCCTCTCTCTCCTCCTCCTCTCTCTCCTCCCTCCTCTCCCTCCTCTCTCCTCCCTCCTCTCTCTCCTCCCTCCTCGTCTCCCTCCCTCCTCCTCTCCCCCCCCCTCCTCTCTCTCCTCCCTCCTCCTCTCTCTCCTCCTCCTCTCTCTCCTCCCTCCTCGTCTCCCTCCCTCCTCCTCTCCCCCCCCCCTCTCTCTCCTCCCTCCTCTCTCTCTCTTCTCTCTCCTTCCTCCTTTCTCTCATTCCTCCCTCTTCCTCTCTCTCTTTCCTCCCTCCACCTCCTCCTCTCTCTCCTCCTCCTCTATCTTTCTCCTCCCTCCTCTCTCCCTCCCTCCTCCTCTCTCTCCTCCTCCTCTCTCCCCCCCTCCTCCTCTCTCTCCTCCTCCTCTCTCCCCCCCTCCTCCCCCCCCTCCTCTCTCTCCTCCCTCCTCCTCTCCCTCCTCTCTCTCCTCCTCCTCTCTCTCCTCCCTCCTCCTCTATCTCCTCCCTCCTCCTCTCCTCCCTCCTCTCTCCTCTCTCTCCTCCTCCTCCTCTCTCTCCTCCCTCCTCGTCTCCCTCCCTCCTCCTCTCCCCCCTCCTCCTCGTCTCCCTCCCTCCTCCTCTCTCTCCTCCCTCCTCCTCTCTCTCCTCCTCCTCTCTCTCCTCCTCCTCTCTCTCCTCCCTCCTCCTCTCTCTCCTCACTCCTCTCCCTCCTCTCTCCTCCCTCCTCCTCTCCCCCCTCCTCCTCTCTCTCCTCCTCCTCTCCCTCCTCTCTCTCCTCCCTCCTCTCTCTCTCTTCTCTCTCCTTCCTCCTTTCTCTCATTCCTCCCTCTTCCTCTCTCTCTTTCCTCCCTCCACCTCCTCCTCTCTCTCCTCCTCCTCTATCTTTCTCCTCCCTCCTCTCTCTCCTCCTCCTCGTCTCCCTCCCTCCTCCTCTCTCCTCCTCCTCTCTCTCCTCCTCCTCTCTCCCCCCCTCCTCCCCCCCCCTCCTCTCTCTCCTCCCTCCTCCTCTCCCTCCTCTCTCTCCTCCTCCTCTCTCTCCTCCCTCCTCCTCTATCTCCTCCCTCCTCCTCTCCTCCCTCCTCCTCTCTCTCCTCCCTCCTCTCCCTCCTCTCTCCTCTCTCTCCTCCTCCTCCTCTCTCTCCTCCCTCCTCCTCTCCCTCCTCTCTCCTCTCTCTCCTCCTCCTCCTCTCTCTCCTCCCTCCTCGTCTCCCTCCCTCCTCCTCTCCCCCCTCCTCCTCGTCTCCCTCCCTCCTCCTCTCCCCCCTCCTCCTCTCTCTCCTCCCTCCTCCTCTCTCTCCTCCTCCTCTCTCTCCTCCCTCCTCCTCTCTCTCCTCCCTCCTCTCCCTCCTCTCTCCTCCCTCCTCCTCTCTTCCTCCTCTCTCTCCTCCCTCCTCCTCTCCCCCCTCCTCCTCTCTCTCCTCCTCCTCTCTCTCCTCCCTCCTCCTCTCCCCCCTCCTCCTCTCTCTCCTCCCTCCTCCTCTCTCTCCTCCTCCTCTCTCTCCTCCCTCCTCTCCCTCCTCTCTCCTCCCTCCTCCTCTCTCTCCTCCTCCTCTCTCTCCTCCCTCCTCTCTCCTCCCTCCTCTCTCTCCTCCCTCCTCGTCTCCCTCCCTCCTCCTCTCCCCCCCCCTCCTCTCTCTCCTCCCTCCTCCTCTCTCTCCTCCTCCTCTCTCTCCTCCCTCCTCGTCTCCCTCCCTCCTCCTCTCCCCCCCCCCTCTCTCTCCTCCCTCCTCTCTCTCTCTTCTCTCTCCTTCCTCCTTTCTCTCATTCCTCCCTCTTCCTCTCTCTCTTTCCTCCCTCCACCTCCTCCTCTCTCTCCTCCTCCTCTATCTTTCTCCTCCCTCCTCTCTCCCTCCCTCCTCCTCTCTCTCCTCCTCCTCTCTCCCCCCCTCCTCCTCTCTCTCCTCCTCCTCTCTCCCCCCCTCCTCCCCCCCCTCCTCTCTCTCCTCCCTCCTCCTCTCCCTCCTCTCTCTCCTCCCTCCTCCTCTATCTCCTCCCTCCTCCTCTCCTCCCTCCTCTCTCCTCTCTCTCCTCCTCCTCCTCTCTCTCCTCCCTCCTCCTCTCCCCCCTCCTCCTCGTCTCCCTCCCTCCTCCTCTCTCTCCTCCCTCCTCCTCTCTCTCCTCCTCCTCTCTCTCCTCCTCCTCTCTCTCCTCCCTCCTCCTCTCTCTCCTCACTCCTCTCCCTCCTCTCTCCTCCCTCCTCCTCTCCCCCCTCCTCCTCTCTCTCCTCACTCCTCTCCCTCCTCTCTCCTCCCTCCTCCTCTCCCCCCCTCCTCCTCTCTCTCCTCCCCCCTCTCTCTCCTCCCTCCTCTCTCTCCTCCCTCCTCTCTCTCCTCTCTCCTCCTCTCTCTCCTCCCTCCTCTCTCTCCTCCCTCCTCGTCTCCCTCCCTCCTCCTCTCCCCCCCCTCCTCTCTCTCCTCCCTCCTCCTCTCTCTCCTCCCTCCTCTCTCTCCTCCCTCCCTCCTCCTCTCCCCCTCCTCCTCTCTCTCCTCCCTCCTCGTCTCTCTCCTCCCTCCTCCTCTCTCTCCTCCTCCTCTCTCTCCTCCCTCCCTCCTCCTCTCCCCCCCTCCTCTCTCTCCTCCCTCCTCCTCTCTCTCCTCCTCCTCCTCCTCCTCTCCCCCCTCCTCCTCTCTCTCCTCCTCCTCTCTCTCCTCCCTCCTCTCCCTCCTCTCCCCCCCCTCCTCTCTCTCCTCCCTCCTCCTCTCTCTCCTCCTCCTCTCTCTCCTCCCTCCTCTCCCCCCCCTCCTCTCTCTCCTCCCTCCTCCTCTCTCTCCTCCCTCCTCCTCTCTCTCCTCCCTCCTCTCTCTCCTCCCTCCTCCTCTCTCTCCTCCTCCTCTCTCTCCTCCCTCCTCTCCCTCCTCCCTCCTCGTCTCCCTCCCTCCTCCTCTCTCTCCTCCCTCCTCCTCTCTCTCCTCCCTCCTCTCCCTCCTCTCTCCTCCCTCCTCCTCTCTCTCCTCTCTCTCCTCCTCCTCTCTCTCCTCCCTCCTCGTCTCCCTCCCTCCTTCTCTCCTCCTCCCTCCTCTCCCTCCTCTCCCTCCTCTCTCCCCCCTCCTCCTCGTCTCCCTCCCTCCTCCTCTCCCCCCCTCCTCCTCTCTCTCCTCCCTCCTCTCCCTCCTCTCTCCCCCCTCCTCCTCGTCTCCCTCCCTCCTCCTCTCCCCCCCTCCTCCTCTCTCTCCTCCCTCCTCGTCTCCCTCCCTCCTCCTCTCCTCCCTCTCCTCCTCCTCTCTCTCCTCCCTCCTCGTCTCCCTCCCTCCTCCTCTCCCTCCCTCCTTTCTCTCCTCTCTCCTCCCTCCTCTCTCTCCTCCCTCCTCCTCTCTCTCCTCCTCCTCTCTCCTCCCTCCTCCTGTCTCTCCTCCCTCGTCGTCTCCCTCCCTCCTCCTCTCCCCCCCTCCTCCTCTCTCTCCTCCCTCCTCCTCTCTCTCCTCCCTCCTCTCCCTCCTCTCCCTCCTCTCTCCTCCCTCCTCTCTCTCCTCCCTCCTCGTCTCCCTCCTTCCTCCTCTCCCCCCCCTCCTCTCTCTCCTCCCTCCTCCTCTCTCTCCTCCTCCTCTCTCTCCTCCTCCTCTATCTCTCTCCTCCTCCTCTATCTCTCTCCTCCTCCTCTCCCTCCTCTCTCTCCTCCCTCCTCCTCTCCCTCCTCTCTCTCTCTCTCTTTCCTCCCTCCACCTCCTCCTCTCTCTCCTCTATCTCTCTCCTCCTCCTCCCTCCACCTCCTCCTCTCTCTCCTCCTCCTCTATCTCTCCCCTCCTCCTCTCTCCTCCTCCTCTATCTCTCTCCTCCTCCTCTCCCTCCTCTCTCTCCTCCTCCTCTCTCCCCCCTCCTCTATCTCTCTCCTCCTCCTCTCCCTCCTCTCTCTCCTCCCTCCTCTCTCTCTCTTCTCTCTCCTTCCTCCTTTCTCTCATTCCTCCCTCTTCCTCTCTCTCTTTCCTCCCTCCACCTCCTCCTCTCTCTCCTCCTCCTCTATCTTTCTCCTCCCTCCTCTCTCTCCTCCTCCTCGTCTCCCTCCCTCCTCCTCTCTCCTCCTCCTCTCTCTCCTCCTCCTCTCTCCCCCCCTCCTCCCCCCCCCTCCTCTCTCTCCTCCCTCCTCCTCTCCCTCCTCTCTCTCCTCCTCCTCTCTCTCCTCCCTCCTCCTCTATCTCCTCCCTCCTCCTCTCCTCCCTCCTCCTCTCTCTCCTCCCTCCTCTCCCTCCTCTCTCCTCTCTCTCCTCCTCCTCCTCTCTCTCCTCCCTCCTCCTCTCCCTCCTCTCTCCTCTCTCTCCTCCTCCTCCTCTCTCTCCTCCCTCCTCGTCTCCCTCCCTCCTCCTCTCCCCCCTCCTCCTCGTCTCCCTCCCTCCTCCTCTCCCCCCTCCTCCTCTCTCTCCTCCCTCCTCCTCTCTCTCCTCCTCCTCTCTCTCCTCCCTCCTCCTCTCTCTCCTCCTCCTCTCTCTCCTCCCTCCTCTCCCTCCTCTCTCCTCCCTCCTCCTCTCTTCCTCCTCTCTCTCCTCCCTCCTCCTCTCTCTCCTCCTCCTCTCTCTCCTCACTCCTCCTCTCCCCCCTCCTCCTCTCTCTCCTCCCTCCTCCTCTCTCTCCTCCTCCTCTCTCTCCTCCCTCCTCCTCTCTCTCCTCCCTCCTCTCCCTCCTCTCTCCTCCCTCCTCCTCTCTCTCCTCCTCCTCTCTCTCCTCCCTCCTCTCCCTCCTCTCTCCTCCCTCCTCTCTCTCCTCCCTCCTCGTCTCCCTCCCTCCTCCTCTCCCCCCCCCTCCTCTCTCTCCTCCCTCCTCCTCTCTCTCCTCCTCCTCTCTCTCCTCCCTCCTCGTCTCCCTCCCTCCTCCTCTCCCCCCCCCCTCTCTCTCCTCCCTCCTCTCTCTCTCTTCTCTCTCCTTCCTCCTTTCTCTCATTCCTCCCTCTTCCTCTCTCTCTTTCCTCCCTCCACCTCCTCCTCTCTCTCCTCCTCCTCTATCTTTCTCCTCCCTCCTCTCTCTCCTCCTCCTCGTCTCCCTCCCTCCTCCTCTCTCCTCCTCCTCTCTCTCCTCCTCCTCTCTCCCCCCCTCCTCCCCCCCCCTCCTCTCTCTCCTCCCTCCTCCTCTCCCTCCTCTCTCTCCTCCTCCTCTCTCTCCTCCCTCCTCCTCTATCTCCTCCCTCCTCCTCTCTCTCCTCCCTCCTCTCCCTCCTCTCTCCTCTCTCTCCTCCTCCTCCTCTCTCTCCTCCCTCCTCCTCTCCCTCCTCTCTCCTCTCTCTCCTCCTCCTCCTCTCTCTCCTCCCTCCTCGTCTCCCTCCCTCCTCCTCTCCCCCCTCCTCCTCGTCTCCCTCCCTCCTCCTCTCCCCCCTCCTCCTCTCTCTCCTCCCTCCTCCTCTCTCTCCTCCTCCTCTCTCTCCTCCCTCCTCCTCTCTCTCCTCCCTCCTCTCCCTCCTCTCTCCTCCCTCCTCCTCTCTTCCTCCTCTCTCTCCTCCCTCCTCCTCTCTCTCCTCCTCCTCTCTCTCCTCCCTCCTCCTCTCCCCCCTCCTCCTCTCTCTCCTCCCTCCTCCTCTCTCTCCTCCTCCTCTCTCTCCTCCCTCCTCCTCTCTCTCCTCCCTCCTCTCCCTCCTCTCTCCTCCCTCCTCCTCTCTCTCCTCCTCCTCTCTCTCCTCCCTCCTCTCCCTCCTCTCTCCTCCCTCCTCTCTCTCCTCCCTCCTCGTCTCCCCCCCCCCTCTCTCTCCTCCCTCCTCCTCTCCCCCCCCCTCCTCTCTCTCCTCCCTCCTCCTCTCTCTCCTCCTCCTCTCTCTCCTCCCTCCTCGTCTCCCCCCCCCCTCTCTCTCCTCCCTCCTCTCTCTCTCTTCTCTCTCCTTCCTCCTTTCTCTCATTCCTCCCTCTTCCTCTCTCTCTTTCCTCCCTCCACCTCCTCCTCTCTCTCCTCCTCCTCTATCTTTCTCCTCCCTCCTCTCTCCCTCCCTCCTCCTCTCTCTCCTCCTCCTCTCTCCCCCCCTCCTCCTCTCTCTCCTCCTCCTCTCTCCCCCCCTCCTCCCCCCCCTCCTCTCTCTCCTCCCTCCTCCTCTCCCTCCTCTCTCTCCTCCCTCCTCCTCTATCTCCTCCCTCCTCCTCTCCTCCCTCCTCTCTCCTCTCTCTCCTCCTCCTCCTCTCTCTCCTCCCTCCTCGTCTCCCTCCCTCCTCCTCTCCCCCCTCCTCCTCGTCTCCCTCCCTCCTCCTCTCTCTCCTCCCTCCTCCTCTCTCTCCTCCTCCTCTCTCTCCTCCTCCTCTCTCTCCTCCCTCCTCCTCTCTCTCCTCACTCCTCTCCCTCCTCTCTCCTCCCTCCTCCTCTCCCCCCTCCTCCTCTCTCTCCTCACTCCTCTCCCTCCTCTCTCCTCCCTCCTCCTCTCCCCCCCTCCTCCTCTCTCTCCTCCCCCCTCTCTCTCCTCCCTCCTCTCTCTCCTCCCTCCTCTCTCTCCTCTCTCCTCCTCTCTCTCCTCCCTCCTCTCTCTCCTCCCTCCTCGTCTCCCTCCCTCCTCCTCTCCCCCCCCTCCTCTCTCTCCTCCCTCCTCCTCTCTCTCCTCCCTCCTCTCTCTCCTCCCTCCCTCCTCCTCTCCCCCTCCTCCTCTCTCTCCTCCCTCCTCGTCTCTCTCCTCCCTCCTCCTCTCTCTCCTCCTCCTCTCTCTCCTCCCTCCCTCCTCCTCTCCCCCCCTCCTCTCTCTCCTCCCTCCTCCTCTCTCTCCTCCTCCTCCTCCTCCTCTCCCCCCTCCTCCTCTCTCTCCTCCTCCTCTCTCTCCTCCCTCCTCTCCCTCCTCTCCCCCCCCTCCTCTCTCTCCTCCCTCCTCCTCTCTCTCCTCCTCCTCTCTCTCCTCCCTCCTCTCCCCCCCTCCTCTCTCTCCTCCCTCCTCCTCTCTCTCCTCCTCCTCCTCCTCCTCTCCCCCCTCCTCCTCTCTCTCCTCCTCCTCTCTCTCCTCCCTCCTCTCCCTCCTCTCCCCCCCCTCCTCTCTCTCCTCCCTCCTCCTCTCTCTCCTCCTCCTCTCTCTCCTCCCTCCTCCTCTCTCTCCTCCCTCCTCCTCTCTCTCCTCCCTCCTCTCTCTCCTCCCTCCTCCTCTCTCTCCTCCTCCTCTCTCTCCTCCCTCCTCTCCCTCCTCCCTCCTCGTCTCCCTCCCTCCTCCTCTCTCTCCTCCCTCCTCGTCTCCCTCCCTCCTCCTCTCCCCCCTCCTCCTCGTCTCCCTCCCTCCTCCTCTCTCTCCTCCCTCCTCCTCTCTCTCCTCCTCCTCTCTCTCCTCCCTCCTCCTCTCCTCCCTCCTCCTCTCTCTCCTCCCTCCTCTCCCTCCTCTCTCCTCCCTCCTCCTCTCTCTCCTCTCTCTCCTCCTCCTCTCTCTCCTCCCTCCTCGTCTCCCTCCCTCCTTCTCTCCTCCTCCCTCCTCTCCCTCCTCTCTCTCCTCCTCCTCTCTCTCCTCCCTCCTCTCTCCCCCCTCCTCCTCGTCTCCCTCCCTCCTCCTCTCCCCCCCTCCTCCTCTCTCTCCTCCCTCCTCCTCTCTCTCCTCCCTCCTCTCCCTCCTCTCTCCTCCCTCCTCCTCTCTCTCCTCCCTCGTCGTCTCCCTCCCTCCTCCTCTCCCCCCCTCCTCCTCTCTCTCCTCCCTCCTCCTCTCTCTCCTCCCTCCTCTCCCTCCTCTCCCTCCTCTCCCTCCTCTCTCCTCCCTCCTCTCCCTCCTCTCTCCTCCCTCCTCTCTCTCCTCCCTCCTCGTCTCCCTCCTTCCTCCTCTCCCCCCCCTCCTCTCTCTCCTCCCTCCTCCTCTCTCTCCTCCCTCCTCTCCCTCCCCTCTCCTCCCTCCTCTCCCTCCTCTCTCTCCTCCCTCCTCGTCTCCCTCCTTCCTCCTCTCCCCCCCCCTCCTCTCTCTCCTCCCTCCTCCTCTCTCTCCTCCTCCTCTCTCTCCTCCCTCCTCTCCCTCCTCTCTCCTCCCTCCTCCTCTCTCTCCTCCCTCCTCTCTCCTCCCTCCTCCTCTCTCTCCTCCCTCCTCGTCTCCCTCCCTCCTTCTCTCCTCCCTCCTCCTCTCCCCCCCCCCCCCCCCCCCCCCCTATCTCTCTCGTCCACAGAGGAAGTAAACGGAGAGATGATGCGTCTCGAGGGAGCGACACACTGATTAAGACTCATGGTCCATTAAACGTCTGTTGTTAAACTCACCGTGTGGTGGATCAGCGCCAAGTCCTGATGAGAGGGACGAGGCAGGAACCAAACAAAAATGTCCCCAGATATGAAATATAAGACATCTGATGTTTGACTGGACAAAAATAGTTTGATATAAATCAAGTGAGGAGTGGACTCATGTTCTCAGACTTTCTATAGAAACAACCGGTGGAGTCGGCCTCTGCTGGTCAGCACAGAGAATACAGGCGTCAGACACTTCCTCGTTGACCGGGGACTGTACGTCTGTACATCTTCACGTACAGTCACCGGTCAGAGTCTGTACAGTAGAAGCGTGGAGTGGAGCTGTGGTATCGAGGTCCCGCCCACACACGCATGCACTCAACCAATCAGGAGTCAGTCTGTGTAGGCTGTCAATCATGACGTCTGATGATCGTGTATCAGTGTGATACGAACTAAACCTACGATTAAATAATCTTTGGAAACATTTATTATTTAAAGTTTGTCATCTTCTAACATGGAGGGGGGCGGGGCTTATGAGCGACCGAGCAGCCAGCCACCAGGGGGCGATCCAGACGATTTGACTTCACTGTCGTCCGTCTTTATTACAGTCTGTGGTTTCTGGCCAGGTGCAGATGATTAGTATCAAATAATGTTTAAGAAGAAATAATTGCAAAATTATTGAAGTAATTCTTTTATAAACGATGCAGTTTCTCTCTTTCTGTTTATTTCTTCATAAACATCAGTTATTCACATCACAGTTGTTTGGCTCTAAATTAATGGATGGAAGATGCAGAGAGAAAAATAACCCCCCACCCCCCCTCTCTCTCTTTCTCAAGCCACGCCCACATTCTAGAACACTGGTGGCGGGCCATTGTTAGCGCTGTTGCCAGGCAACACGGCTCACCGTTGTCAGGGACGACCAGCTCCTCTGTCTTCCTCTCCTCCTCTCTGATAGCAACACCATTACTGAGATGACACACACACACACACACACACACAAACAGCTTCCATCTTGTGGCAAATTTTTTTTCACACAAATATATATAAAAAAACATATTGTTCATTTTCACGCCCGCTCCCTCTCTCTCTCTCTCTCTCACACACACACACACACACACACACACACTGTATTGTATGATGCAAACACCTGACATCCATATTCCTCCATGTGTGTCACAGCTAATCTTTGAAATGCTTTATTATAATTCAGCACATGAGGTCGTCACAGAGACAGAACACGTGAGGAGGACACACACACACACACACACTCATAAATAAAACAAGGTCCCCTCATCGCCTCACCCCGCCCTGAGAAAAGAAAAAAAGGACGGGACGTTTGATTTTAGTTCCCACGACATTTTCCTCGTGCAATCAAAAGGACAAAACAATATTTCCAACATGTCGGTGATTGTCGAGCGTCGGGACTCGTTGTGCTGGTCGTCGCTCGTCGATCATCAGAACGACCACCGTCGTAGATCTGATGCCTCCATCAAGACCCAACAGTGTCGGATGAAACCACATTAAGATCTAACAGATCCAGATCTTTACTTGGATCAAATCTCACTCATTCAGAGAAATCAGTTCGCTACAGATGTCAACAAACAGACAGTTTTTTATGAATCTTCAACAGTTTTATTAGTGAGTGTTCTCAGTGTCGTGTGGTTTGTTTTTTTATTCCACAATGACTGAATTTCCGACTGTCGGGTCTCGGTGAAGGTCCGAGCTCGACTGAGTGATGTTCCAGATTTGGGTTTTCAATCATTTTCTCCTCGTGTTTTTCATTCTGCAAGTCAAATTTTATTTCCTTTTTCTTGACGACACGTGTTTTAAACAGAAACACAGAAACATGAAGGTGTTTTTTTTCTAAAACTCAAAAACGCAGACGTGTTGGAAATGTTCTGATCCGTTTCAGTTAAGTTTGAGTCTCGAGGTTCAGCTCAGAAGAATCCACGGGACCTCTGCGAGTTCCCACGATGCATTGCAGCTGCAGGTGGATTCTCCCGTTGGTGAGCACGTGGTTCAATCAGCACTGACGCCAGAACAGAGACACTGGTTCTGAACCGGATGAGGTCCCTAACAGACGCTAGACGTTTGGGGCCGGACGTGTCAATTTAGAGCCAATATTCAAAGTCCTGAAGATAGAAATGAGAAAATCTTCCACCGCCGCCGTTTATGCAAATACAAAAATACAACAGTTCATATAAAACCAAATGGAAGTGTGACTGCGCCCTGAGAACTTTCCAGTGAAATCCACAAAGATTAAAGTAAATTCAGACGTTTAATTTCTTCTTCAGGCAGCGGAAATAAAACCAGGACATAAAAGTAAATATCTAAACACCAGATTGTAAGAGAAGCAGGATCAGCTGTGGACCATCTCCAGAACGCAGCCCAGTGGAAGTCAGTCACGGTGCCTTCAAAGTTCTGGAGCAGGAGGTAGACAAAAGAGACGGAGAACAGTGACGTGGTGATCGAGGTCCCACTGCGGTGAACTCGTAGACCTTGATAACTTCCTGCCGAGGTCCGTTTGTTCAAGCGCTGCTGGGGTTTAACCTGTCGTCCGGTTTCGCTCAAACGGAATCGTGTTTCTGTGGTTGAGGCCTGAATCTTCCTGGTTTGTTGGTGGAGGAGGAGGAGGAAGAGGAGGAAGGAGGAGACAGAGTGATCACACGTGACGGAGGCCATGACACTTTGTTTTCATATATTGTAATTTTAGTCATGGAAAGGAAAATGTTGATGTATTTAAACTCATATTTCCCCTTCGTCATGACGTTAACCCGCCTGCTAGCTTGTCGAAGTCTTAGCCTCTGATGAGGCGTCCGTGTTGCCGTTGCCAAGCAACAGTGTTCCTCTCCACTTTACAAGTTGAACGCTAAGCACACATCACGCGACCACAGAGGAGGACTCGGCCTACGAAGGCCTCGACTTCGTGGACCGGATCCAAGGAGGATTTTCTATTTTGCGTCGCCAGCTCGTCCTGTTACTGTTGCATCGTTAGCTACTTTGAGCCGCTGCAGCTCCGCCTACCCGCCTAGTTAGCACGTTAGCTTCATCACCAGCGCACAATGAATCCTGGGACCGGGCTAGCCCGAGGAGGATCCCACCCGTTGGATCCCTTGTTGCTCGAGAATGGAAGGATGAATGTGTCAGCCACGTTTAAGGGGAGCCTTCGAAAAAATGGGACAGCCTGGTCGTGCCGCTGTAATAACTGAACGGATCACTGTGTAGGATTTACTGACATCCGGTGGTGAGGGTGCAGATTGCAACCAACTTCCGACCATGTTGGAGGATCGATGGTGACTTGTGTCCACGTATGTGTGGATGGTCCATTCTGGGCGACTGTCGAAACGTGGCGGACTCGGGGGAAGAGGAGCCTCCGATTCTTGGTCTCAGGTGATTAAACACTAATGAAAATAGCAATATGAAGATGATATGATATCTCTGTTGATTGATGAGGCTTCTGGAAAGAGGGTTGTATGTGAACCACTGCCTGAAGCCTTCTGTGATGCTAATGACAGTCTGCTAGCCCGTTAGCTTGCTAGTGACTTGACAACCTGTGTTTGTGTCCATTTAAATTTACCTGACAAACAAGTTCAGAAAAACATCCCATGCTGATTGGCCAGTTCCTCCTGCATGTGAGCAAACTGTCCCCTCCTCCGCCGTCCGCCTCGCCACCTCCCTGGTCCGGTTGGCGTGAGATTTGTAATCTTCATTAATACTCAGTGTGAAATTGTAATCCTGTTGAGAAGCGTCTGGTTCGTTTAGAACCTTTCAAGTCTGATTTGACGTCCGTAGGTGAGGGAGACTTCCTGTCCGCGTCTGGGCCGAGCGACGACTAGAAGAACCAACGGAACGCTTCGCCGGTCGGGACGGACGGCGGCCGCTGAGACAAAGAGACGAAACAACAGACGTGAGAGACAGAAACGTTTCGATCGTAGACTGTAAATGAAGATGGACGCCATGACAGAGCCGGGTCATCTGGATCGCCCCCTGGTGGCTTGCTGCAGTATGGATGTTTCTGATGTATTGGAAATGACCGGAGCAACATTGGGTTCGCACATAAAAGTTCAGGACCGTGTCCGGACTTCAGTTCACGTCTGGAGGCAGATTGTCTGACTCTGAAGTGGTTTTGTGGAAAAAGAGACACCAGGGGGCGTTTTCACAGAGAGACGGTCGGGTTGACATCAAAGAGTGTGAAACCACCTGCTCTCACACACACACACACACACACACACACACACACACACACACAATGATGTCACTTGCTGTTAGCCTCCACAGGTCCAATTAACGTGTAATTGAGGAAGATTACGGCTCCTAATTCACTGCCTTACCAACACACACACACACACACACACACACACACACACACACACACACCATACCACGTGTGTGTGTGTGTGTGTGTGTGTGTGTGTGTGTTGATGCTGAGGGAATAATTAGTGATGGTTTGTGGCGGTTCCCACAGAAAGAAGTTTGTGTGTGTGTGAGATATATAGAGTCATCAGTGAGGTCGAATGCCGGTGTCAATGAATTATTGATCGCCACTAATTCTTATTGCTCACAGTCTTACACACACACACACACACACACACAGTATAACATCACATAAATATTCCCCCTTTCCTCTCCCTCCGCAGCCACTTTATCACTTTGAATCAGTGGAGAGTTTGTGTGTGTGTGTGTGTGTGTGTGTGTGTGTGTGTTGGCAGCCTGCCAGACCCCAGCAGGGACCGAGCTCTCGCTTTTCACCACCCACCATCTGCACAGCGCTAACACACACGCACGCACACGCACACACACACTCACACACACACACACACACTCACACACACACACACACACACACACTCACACACACCACTCAGCAGGGTGAGAAATGCCTTCGAGCTCATGCCTTGCTGGCAGTGATCTGGGTTAAGCGTAAGCGAGCCAGGACACACACACACACACACACACACACACACACACACAGTCAAGTACTTAGGGAGAGGAAAGTGTGTATGTGTGTGTGGGGGGTCCTCACCTCCAGCGCCCCCCCTCCTCCCGCCGGTTTCTTCTTCAGCTCATCGCACTTCCTGAACTTGCAGATCTGGTGACCCGTCTTCCTGTTGCGACAGGACGAGCAGACGCCGCAGTTGATCAGTCGCCGACACGGCCCGCACACGCCACACCGCTTCCTCTTCCTCTTGGCCACCGCCCCCGATGACGAGGACGCCGATGAGGATAAGGCCACGCCCCCCGCCGTCACCACCGACGAGGAGGGCGAGGAGGAGGAGGGGCAGGGGGAGGAGTTGGCGTGCTGCTGGCAGTCCGTGAGAGCCCGCTGGCCGCTAGTCATCTGGAAGGCGCTGCCGGCATCTGAGATCCCGCCCCCTGCCGACCCCATCGCCATTACAATGACCCCAGGGGGTAATCCCAGTCCCCCCAGGAAGCTACTACCCATCACCCCTCCCCCATTGCAGTTCCCGCCATCTGATAGGCCCATCATGTCCGGGTGGGCGTGTCCCTGCTTGTTCATGATGCCGCCTTCCGCACCGCCGCTGTAACCAGGGAGAAAGTTCCCATTGCTCGCCGCCATGGCGTGAGGGTGTGCTGCTCCCTGTGTGACAGGAAGTGAGGAGGCAGTGTGTTTTTCAGCTCCTCCCCCCTCACTACTCCCGCCACCTCCTCCTGCCGCCCCTCCCGCCCCCCCGCCGCCGTGGTGCATGCTGGTACTGTGGGAGTGTGAGGAGGTCATGTGACCCTGTGTCGCAGGGTGGTGGTGATGGTGGTGATGCGTCGGCGCAGTTGCCACAGGTTTGGGCCGGCTCCAGAACACGGCCGCCGGGTGGTTCATGTTCACGTTCATGTTGTCATGGCAGCCCCAAGGCGCCGTCGCCATGGTGCCTAGCCTGGCAGCGCTCGGGGGGAAGATGGGGGTAGCCGCCGCCAAACGGGCCGCCAGCTTGGCAGACTGGGGGAAATTCGAGACGTTCATGTTCATGTTGACGTTGGTTTTGTAGAAGTTGGCGATGGACGACCGGTAACGGTCCATCTCTGTGGTGTAGTCCAGCATCTGGCCCAAACTCGACACCTGCAAGAGACACATCGTCATTGTCCAAGGAAATCGGTTCGAATGTCGTT
>NC_061526.1:9657500-9677500 GCF_022379125.1 Scophthalmus maximus
CCGGTTAGCATAAATGCGTCAATGCTAGAAAATAGCTTTGGCAGCAACGTAAGTGTCAGTTTGACCAGTGACGTCAAATACAATCATGTACATATCATCAAAAGCAGTCGTGGACCGATGAGGTATAAAATCCAACATGGCGTCTCCCCGTCCCATCAAGGCGTTGGTGGTATAGTGGTTAGCATAGCTGCCTTCCAAGCAGTTGACCCGGGTTCGATTCCCGGCCAACGCATGAGCTTTTTCACCCTGTGTTCCTTTGTTTGTCACTCACGTCTTTTAAACCACCGGAGCAGATGATTGGTTCTTTCAAACAACGATGAATAAATAATCCGGTGCCACAGTTCAGCTACTGCAGAGTTAATTATTTGATAAAACACATTTAGTTCTGGCCCCTTGGTTGTGATTGGCCGAGCAGTGTCCTCAGATATTATTAATGTTGAGTGGATGAAAGAGATGGACGGACACTTTGTGTTCATCGCGTCGAGTCGTGGAAAATGTGCATTTCTTTCTTTTAAATTGAATGATCGTAGTTTTCATAGACAAAACTATTATTCAGCAAAGTCCAAGATGGCATCTTTCCTCATGTGATCAAATACTTACACACTACTCGTATTACATCTTCAGTTTTGTGATTTTTGTTTTGTAATAAATCTTTGAGAAGGGTGTTTTAAAGAATTATCCATGACATTGACATGAGAATCTTCAGACTGGAAGTTTCCTCTCTTATTTTGTTTTTATTTTTTTCCCAGTTGACTTCCCTCCAGAGACTGGTTCGTAGTGGTGATGTTCTGGACAGAGCAGGACACTGTCTCACTTCAGGTTCATAAAGGCACTTTATTGTCTGTCAAGTCACAACGTTCATAACACAGTGCCGTGGTCCAGTACTGAGAACACACGTTCGGCACAAAGACAAATCAGAAAACACTGACGTAACAAGACGGAGGAAAGAAAAAGTTTCAGTAGCACTTGTGTTTTCAGCTCATATACTGTTTGTACTGTGTGTGTGTGTGTGTGTGTGTGTGTGTGTGTGTGTGTGTACTGGAAACAGTGTTGTCGGTCTAACTATACAGACACATATGGTACATAACATATTCACTGTGAGATGTCACTGAGCAAACATTCAGTCCTTTTCCTTCGGCGTCTGGAAAATCAATATGTAATTATGCTCCATTGTTAACTGCAGCGCATCTCGTAAAACAGTAGAACCATCAGAAGGAAAATCACTTATCCTCCAGTATCATGTTTTTTCATGGCTTCATGGTGAAACGTTTCCTTCCTTCCATACAGTATATATGTAAAATATGGGATTTTAAAGACAAATTCACACATTTTTAAACAAAAAGAAAGAAAAAAATGAAAGGTCATTAACTCTCATCTCAACGTTTCAGCAACGTGAATTAATTCCTTTTTCACATACAGGCACAATCTCTTTGGTTCATTCAACAATTATTTAACATTTATCTGTAACACTATATTAAAGTATGAGTATTCAATTATAATCACTATTGACCATATTCACATGGCGGACAGTTTCCTCTGATGTCACTCTCACTGTCTCTCATACTATCTTTTTAAATGCTATTGATGCTAGCTATCTGAATGGTAGCTAGCATCGACCAAACTGGTTGAACGCTGACGTTCGCTGTTCTCTCATAGCAGCTCATGAGCTATCAAATGTGTTGTTCTACTCTGGAACTGCTGCTCAGTCAGGAAGCAGAGGAAGATGTCTACCGTGTGAACATGGTCCACTTAGCAACCACATGGGGGGTTCTCCGTGACGCTGGTGCGACATGTAGAGTCAGATACATGTACATATATATATACTGTATATATATATATATACAGTATATATATATAACCTTCAACCCAGCTGCTCTGCTTTCAACCCTTCTTTAGTTTAACCCCAAAATCTGACATGAGCCGACTCTCAGTAGCCGTTGCGGGCGAACCAGTGAGCTCTGGCGACCACGTCGCTGGGGAAGTCCCCGCGCGGCGTCTCGCCGTCCACCTCCTCGGGACGAGCCAACGGGATGATTTTTTCCTCACCTGAGATGTAGCAGCCCAACGCTCCTGGAACACAGTGAAGATCATGTTTGGATACGTGAAGATGAACTGATGTTCAGACATCAGAGGAGTCGTCCATGTTTTCACCTTTCAGCTGCTGCTCCGGGGTCCAGTTGGGCTTCTTCCTCCGCATGGTCTTGAGGAGCTGGATCAAGAAGGTGACTCCCTGGTCCACATGGTCCCTGCTGTGCGGGTTGCCTTTCACTGCGTGGTAATGCTTGTTGATCTGCGCCAAAGGAAACGCCACCAAACAGTCACACACACACACACACACACACACACACACACACACACACACAACACAGTAACTTCCATCAGTGGCTCCATCTTCATTTGCTCAGACTACAGTATGTAACCCATGACATGTTTATACTTATAGAAACATGTATAACGTACAGAACTCTGATGTTCTACAGGCCAAACCAACACGCACACACACACACACACACACACACACACACACACACACACACACACCTGCATGAGGCCGAAGCAGTTGGGGTCTGTCTTTCCAAAGCCTCCTGGTTTCAGGCTGGTTCCAGCCCGAGACTGTCTGGAGATGATGGCGGCGATGAGGGCAGGGTGGACACTGAGTCTGCAAAAGCACCACAGAGAGACGGACAACAAGCTACAAGACACAAGAGACAAAAGACTTTTCCCGTTGAACCAGGTTTGAGTTGCTGTTCTACGTACGACTGTCCCACACTGACGATATCCCTCTTGTACTTGGCCATCTCCGCCAGGTCACTCCTCGCCAGCTCCTCAGAAGCAGCGACTCCAGACAGAAGTTGACCTGAGACTAGAGTCGGGACAAAGGACTGAGACAACAAACACTCTGAGCAGAAGAGCGGATGACAGGTGGGACAGGCTGTCGACCGCTGAGTCCATCTCAATCTGGATCCATGTGTTGAGCCACCTTGTGATTTGGCGCAATACAAATAAAACTGAATTAACTGGTATGATTTTCTGAATTGTAGGTCGGAGAACGTTGATGCCCGTTCTCTCTTGGACGTGGACGGACGCTAATTGGCTTCTCGCGACATCCCATCACGCGTGGATCGTTCGCTCGAGTTGGGTGAAGCGAATGACGCGAGTCTTCACACACGACTCTGCATTGACTCTGTATTTAACCTAATCACAAAAAGATTGTGGTACTTATGTATATATATATATCGATATATATAAATACAGTATATGTCTAATCTTCCTCGTGTGAACTCACCGGCGACGATCAGTTGGTTTTTGTTTGCATCCACTGTTAAATCCGAAGCGCCTGTAGTTTCCACCAGGAGGACGTCTCCGTACACTGAAACAGAGCGACGCCATCAGGCCCTCACCTCCACCGCAGTGATTTCATGAAACCCACTGAGAACAGTTTCTTACCTTTGTATCTGTCATCACTTGCTAACGCTTTCTCTAAAAAGATAAAACGGCAGCATTAGTCACATCTCATTTCTTGTAATATGGTTCAAAAAAGGAAAGTTAAAATCTAAAGACACAGAAAAACAAGCTACCACCAGACGGAGAATGTTTGACCTCCACATGGTCTTGAGGAGCTGGATCAAGAAGGTGACTCCCTGGTCCACATGGTCCCTGCTGTGCTGGTTGACTTTCACTGCGTGGTAATGCTTGTTGATCTGCGCCAAAGGAAACGCCACCAAACAGTCACACACACACACACACACACACACACACACACACGCACACACACACATAAGCCCCAATTAAATGTCTTTCTCATTAGGTTTGATAACGACATCTTGGAATCGTTGACAATTTTTTAAATCTATACATCGGCTGATTTTTTGGTATCGGAACTTTTTCGTCTTTTTCTACATAATTTCTGCATCGGCCCCAAAAACCCCAATCGGTCCGACTCGTATTGGCTTTGTGAGTCACTTGTCTGTGGAGTGAAATGTGAAACAAAAGAGAAACACGACTCAGTCTCACCAGCTCTGCCTCTACAGTAGAAAGCTGCAACGAGATAAAAAGAGACAGGAAGTCAGATCTCGCTCATCGTGGAGCAGCTGAACGAGGGTCGACTTTCACTTTGAAATTCATTTTCTCAGCTTGATATCGAGGTATCGTGTGACAGACAGATGTTATTGCACTTTTGTGAATCTAAAGGAACTACAACAGTTGTGAGAGACCGACCCTTCAGAGACCACAGCGCAGATCGCCACTTCTTGAGCTTGTCCTTGTTAACATGATAACCGAGCAGGAGGACGGTCACCGTGGCGATGATGAAGACGATTGGCAGCACAGCATAGATCCAACATTCAGGACACGCCTCCACAGGACGAAATTGATCTGCAAACGACAAACAGCCGCTGTGGAACAGAATCGATCCTCGACGAGGCACACCCACCAAACCTTAGGCAGAATAAACCGTCTGACGAACCTGTGACATGAATCGTTTGCTCCTTCGCCAGGCTGCTCCCGGGTATCTGCACTCGACAGGTCAGGGTTCCACTTCCTGTTACGACGAGGAGGATAAGAAATGTTCAAACTTACATCTGCATCGTGAGGATCAACCCCCAAAAAGGATCCAAGTATTCAACATACACTTGAACTTTAATATCCAGAATTTATTGGTTGGTCGAAGAGTCGAGCGTCGTTTCCTGTGGAGATTAGTGTGGAGTTACCTTTGTCTGCTTCCACCTCCAGGTGAGCCCCAACAGAGTAGAGCTGGTCCGGTCCCACCGAGAACTCCCTCTGAGCGGGGAGGACGTCCCCGTTGGCGTTCAGCAGAGAAACCAGCGGCTTTGGGCTCCAGCCGCTGGACTCGCAGTGAACCAGCAGCTGGTTGGACGAAGTCCGCTGCAATGTCACGTTGACGTCGGACACCTCACCTGGAGACGGAGCATCACGCGTCATGGCTTTTTCAGTACGATGGAGATCGAATCCCTTTACAGACATTCATGGTCCCTGGAGGATGAGTCCTACTGATGTTGGGGATCAGCACCACCATGAGGTTGACCTTTCCACTGCATTGTTCTCAATGACTGACAGAGTAACTGCTGTGGAATTCACTCAGCTCCTTAAGGAGACACTGTAATGACGCTGGTCGTCCTCTGACTTTTTTCTATCGCAGCAGTTTGGTCAAAGTTTTGTTCTCACAAACATCAACGTCTTTGGTTTTTGTTTCTGTTTCATCTTAATAGTGTTTATTTCCTGGTTTCTGTTTTGGTGTTTTTTTCTATTTCTGTTTCTGTTTTTCATTTTTTTCATGTGTCTACTGGAGCAATGAGAAGAAACCTTACCAACAACCAGAGAGACGTTCACTTTGTCTTCCATCGTTGAGGATCTAAAAACTTTGCACCTGTATCGGGACGACGAACAGGAAGTCATGACTCAACATGTGACTTTGCTCTTGACTGTTTTCAACCCACATTAGAACAAAGTTTTTCTAGCAGCAGGAAATAAAACTGACCGTGGACGAAACCATACGACATCATGCCGTCACTCACATGTAGGTGCCGCTGTCCCGCCGTGTGACCCTGAGCAGCTTCAGAGACCCGTCCCCGGTTGCAGACGTCCTCCCTTGGTACGCCGCGTCCTTGTCCTTCACGAGCTCTTCTCCGTTGCGGGAAATGTAAACCACCAATGCGGACGGCAGATCCACCCGTGACCACTCCACCGTGACGCGGGAGGACGTGCTCCTGTGACGTGGGAGGACGTGCTGAGGCCACAGGACGGCATCTTGACCGGCAACTGCAAAGACCCTTCCAGTTTTGCCAGGTGGTGGTGAGCCAGGTGGTGAGCCAGGTGGTGGTGAGCCAGGTGGTGAGCCAGGTGGTGGTGAGCCAGGTGGTGAGCCAGGTGGTGGTGAGCCAGGTGGTGAGCCAGGTGGTGGTGAGCCAGGTGGTGAGCCAGGTGGTGAGCCAGGTGGTGGTGAGCCAGGTGGTGAGCCAGGTGGTGAGCCTTAACAGGTGGAAAAACCGTGAGCCAGGAGAGAACGCGTCTGATATTTGAATCGCAATTTACTTTCACAAATTGGAAATACAGTGTGCTGTGGATCATCATAGGGCTGAAACCAGAGATTATTAATTCCCACCCCTTATTCAACTGCAAATAATTACTGTACAACTTTAGCAGCTATAAACTGCATTTACACCAATTATTCACATTCATAACATAGTCAAAGAAGAAGAAAACCCTCATACTATACAGTCTCTGATGTTGATGATTGATGATTCTTATTGCTCTTTTTTTAAATGAATTGTAATTATTATTATTATCATTAGTATTCTAAGTCTAATTTGTATTATTATTATCATGAGTATTCTAAGTCTAATTATTATTATTGTTATTATTAGTCTTCCCATCAGATTCCCGTTAATTCACGGTTTATGTAAACGATTCACCGACGAGAAGAAAACCAAAAGCTCGGCTCGCTGTCGCGGAAGTGAAAGTGAAAGTGATGGAGTTCTGCTGCCGCCACGTGCTCGTCACCTGCCGCCACGTGCTCGTCACCTGCCGCCACGTGCTCCGCGCGCGCACCGACCTGTCAGACTCACCTGTGACCGCGGAGCGGACGCCGAGGAGCGGCAGCGTGAACGCGCACAGGAGCGCGAACCCCGAGCGACCCATCTGCGGTGAAGGACGAGCTCTTCTGTCTCTGACCGGGACGTTCACGGTCACGGGGTTTGTGACGACTTCCGTGTAGCGCTTTGACCTTCTTTTTTTGACTTCCTTTTTTTTTTTTATCCTACAGATTAAATATGATTTTTCTCTGTCACCGAGAAACTCTTCAAAAAACACTTCATGTGTCCAGTTACACAAGTCACTCCACTGTTGACTCTGTATCAGAGTGGGAGGAGTTCAAATATGACACATAATAATAATAATAATTATAATAATAATAATAATAATAATAATAATAATAATATAGTACCTTTTAGAAGTAACTTCACAAAGAGCTTTCACAAAAGTATATAAATCACAGACAATTAAAATCAGCACTCCAACAATAATACGGTTTTCAGGTCACATCTGTATAAAAAGATATAAATAGATGACATAACATGAAAGCAAGGTGAAAAAAATCACAAAAATATTCAAGTTTTTTTAGTTTAACAAGTTAAAACATTGTCAAAACCGTGAACAGTATATGGATTAAACTTAATATTTAAACAACGAAAATAACTTCTTTTGTCCACTAGGTGGCAGTGGTGGAAAGAACCTGTGGTGTCCACAAACCATCAGGACAAACAGGTTCACCTGTCGACTTCCGTCTCCACGTGGACGACGTTCACGCACGTTCATCTTTAAAAGTTGAACAGTGATTTCTGAAGGTCGCACAATGTCTCCCGGACAACGATTCCCAGATTTCCACAGCGGAGTGATCGGAGTCTGCTCCTCTCACCCCGACGCCACAGACGTTGGATGCAGATTTGAGCAGGAACCGTCCAGTCACAAAGCACGTCCTGTTGCCCTGAAACACACAGAACTGGACGCTCGCCGCCGGTCGGCTTGACGCCAGAAGAGGAGGATGTGTTCATCAGAGAAGGAGACGTGGAAATGGAGCAGGAACAAAGAGGCTCACATTTTGTACAAACTATTCAAAATATGTATGAACCTACAATAATGAGTTGTCCACTGAGTCCGTTCAGGTGTCTCCTCAGACGGAACTCGTCTCATCGTCTCTCTTGGCGCTTTGGTTGAACTCGAGGTCAAAGATATTCTAAGGAAACTTGATAATTCCAGGAAAATGTGTCACAGGGAGAATTGAAGTGTTGTGTGTTTGAACCCCCGAGTGCGCTCGCCGTCTGCCTGCCGCTCACACGTGAGGGTGTGAACCAACACATCCAGACACGTTCACAGAGACAACGCTCGGGGAAACACTCACATGGACGGACGGAGAGACGGAAGGGAGGAACAACAGAGGTGAAGCTGACAGGATGACCGGTGAGTTACCACTTGGTGGATTCAGACTCAAATGGTTTTCTGGGAGAATGAAAACGTTTAAGAAAAAGACGGTGAACAACAGAAACCTGGAAGCATTTCTGAAGGTTACAGGAGGCAAGAGCTGCTGAAACTGGAATAACAGCTCTGACGTCTATAAAGACGATCAGTGACTGTATATAAAGACGATTACTGACTGTATATGAAGACGATCACTGACTGTATATGAAGACGATCACTGACTGTATATGAAGACGATCACTGACTGTATATAAAGAAGATCACTGACTGTATATAAAGACGATCAGTGACTGTATATAAAGACGATCAGTGACTGTATATGAAGACGATCAGTGACTGTATATGAAGACGATCAGTGACTGTATATAAAGACGATCAGTGACTGTATATAAAGACGATCAGTGACTGTATATGAAGACGATCAGTGACTGTATATGAAGACGATCAGTGACTGTATATAAAGACGATCAGTGACTGTATATGAAGACGATCACTGACTGTATATGAAGACGATCAGTGACTGTATATGAAGACGATCAGTGACTGTATATGAAGACGATCACTGACTGTATATGAAGACGATCACTGACTGTATATGAAGACGATCACTGACTGTATATGAAGACGATCACTGACTGTATATGAAGACGATCACTGACTGTATATGAAGACGATCACTGACTGTATATGAAGACGATCAGTGACTGTATATGAAGACGATCAGTGACTGTATATGAAGACGATCACTGACTGTATATAAAGACGATCAGTGACTGTATATAAAGACGATCAGCGACTGTATATGAAGACGATCAGTGACTGTATATGAAGACGATCAGCGACTGTATATGAAGACGATCAGTGACTGTATATGAAGACGATCACTGACTGTATATGAAGACGATCACTGACTGTATATGAAGACGATCAGTGACTGTATATGAAGACGATCAGTGACTGTATATGAAGACGATCACTGACTGTATATGAAGACGATCACTGACTGTATATAAAGACGATCACTGACTGTATATGAAGACGATCACTGACTGTATATAAAGACGATCACTGACTGTATATGAAGACGATCAGTGACTGTATATAAAGAAGATCACTGACTGTATATGAAGACGATCAGTGACTGTATATGAAGACGATCACTGACTGTATATAAAGACGATCAGTGACTGTATATAAAGACGATCAATGACTGTATATGAAGACGATCAGAGACTGTATATAAAGACGATCACTGACTGTATATAAAGACCATCACTGACTGTATATAAAGAGGATCACTGACTGTATATAAAGACGATCAGTGACTGTATTTAAAGACGATCAGAGACTGTATATAAAGACGATCACTGACTGTATATAAAGACGATCAGTGACTGTATATGAAGACGATCAGTGACTGTATATAAAGATGATCAGTGACTGTATATAAAGAAGATCACTGACTGTATATAAAGACGATCAGTGACTGTATATAAAGAAGATCAGTGACTGTATATAAAGACGATCAGTGACTGTATATAAAGACGATCAGCGACTGTATATTAGACGATCAGTGACTGTATATGAAGACGATCACTGACTGTATATAAAGACGATCACTGACTGTATATGAAGACGATCACTGACTGTATATAATGAGGATCACTGACTGTATATAAAGACCATCACTGACTGTATATAAAGAGGATCACTGACTGTATATAAAGACGATCAGTGACTGTATATAAAGAAGATCACTGACTGTATATAAAGACGATCAGTGACTGTATATAAAGAAGATCAGTGACTGTATATAAAGACGATCAGTGACTGTATATAAAGACGATCAGCGACTGTATATTAGACGATCAGTGACTGTATATGAAGACGATCAGTGACTGTATATAAAGACGATCAGTGACTGTATATAAAGAAGATCACTGACTGTATATACAGACGATCACTGACTGTATATGAAGACGATCACTGACTGTATATGAAGACGATCAGTGACTGTATATAAAGAAGATCACTGACTGTATATAAAGACGATCAGTGACTGTATATAAAGACGATCAGCGACTGTATATTAGACGATCAGTGACTGTATATGAAGACGATCACTGACTGTATATAAAGACGATCACTGACTGTATATGAAGACGATCACTGACTGTATATAATGAGGATCACTGACTGTATATAAAGACCATCACTGACTGTATATAAAGAGGATCACTGACTGTATATAAAGACGATCAGTGACTGTATATAAAGAAGATCACTGACTGTATATAAAGACGATCAGTGACTGTATATAAAGAAGATCAGTGACTGTATATAAAGACGATCAGTGACTGTATATAAAGACGATCAGCGACTGTATATTAGACGATCAGTGACTGTATATGAAGACGATCAGTGACTGTATATGAAGACGATCAGTGACTGTATATAAAGAAGATCACTGACTGTATATACAGACGATCACTGACTGTATATGAAGACGATCACTGACTGTATATGAAGACGATCAGTGACTGTATATAAAGAAGATCACTGACTGTATATAAAGACGATCAGTGACTGTATATAAAGACGATCAGAGACTGTATATAAAGACGATCACTGACTGAAGACGATCACTGACTGTATATGAAGACGATCAGTTACTGTATATAAAGACGATCACTGACTGTATATAAAGACGATCAGTTACTGTATATAAAGACGATCAGTTACTGTATATACAGACGATCAGTGACTGTATATGAAGACGATCAGTTACTGTATATAAAGACGATCACTGACTGTATATAAAGACGATCCGTTACTGTATATACAGACGATCACTGACTGTATATGCAGACGATCAGAGACTGTATATAAAGACCATCACTGACTGTATATAAAGACCATCACTGACTGTATATAAAGAGGATCACTGACTGTATATAAAGACGATCACTGACTGTATATAAAGAAGATCACTGACTGCATATAAAGACGATCAGTGACTGTATATAAAGAAGATCACTGACTGTATATAAAGACGATCAGTGACTGTATATAAAGAAGATCAGCGACTGTATATTAGACGATCAGTGACTGTATATAAAGACGATCAGTGACTGTATATTAGACGATCAGTGACTGTATATGAAGACGATCACTGACTGTATATAAAGACGATCAGTGACTGTATATAAAGAAGATCACTGACTGTATATACAGACGATCACTGACTGTATATGAAGACGATCACTGACTGTATATGAAGACGATCACTGACTGTATATAAAGACGATCAGTGACTGTATATAAAGAAGATCACTGACTGTATATGAAGACGATCAGTGACTGTATATAAAGACGATCAGTGACTGTATATAAAGACGATCAGTGACTGTATATAAAGACGATCACTGACTGTATATAAAGACGATCAGTTACTGTATATAAAGACGATCAGTTACTGTAGATACAGACGATCAGGGACTGTATATGAAGACGATCAGTGACCTTGATACCACGACGACACGACACAGACTCTGACGTCGTCATGTATTTGAGATCATTTGTATATTGATGTGTTTGTTTTCTTTGTAGAACAACTTCTCACCACTCCCATCGCCCGCGGCTCCAACATGTCGGCGGCGGAGGAGCTGGTGAACTGTACGCATGACAACAAAACGTTCAAGTACCGTGCCTACTCCTTCACATACCTGCTGGTGTTTCCCGTCGCCTTCGCCTGCAACACTGGAGCGCTGGTGGTTTTCCTGCTGCAGTGCCGCCGCCGCAGGTCTGAACATGTGAACACTCACACAAACACGCGTCTCTCTCCACGTGACGTCCAGTCGTTCTCAGCCTTCTGCATCCGAGCAACAAACCAACTCAAGTCCAACCTTCACTCTCGTGCGCTGTAGACAAAGAACAACAACAAACATCTGGAGATAGTTTTATATTTGTGCAGATTCTGAACTGAGTCTCTCAGTTTGCATCACGTGTTAAACATCATCTGATTCACGGGAACCTGCTTTTTCTTTCTGCTGCTCTGTGAAGTCGTCACCTTCGCGTGAATATAAAACACATGAATATGAAACATAACCTTATTGTTGATTATCCCCAGAGTAACCAAGGATTTTTATTTGTCTGTCAAAAGGTGTGTCTCTGTGTTTTGGAGCTCCATGTGCAGTCAAGTGTAAATTCATTGTGTCCTCGTGAGTTGTAGCTCAGTCACTTCTTGGTTCTGACACCAGGAGGCGCAGTTGTACCAATAAATCTGTCCTCTGACCCTGGAGTTGGAAAAAACAAAACTTCTCAAAAACAACAGTTCCAAAAAAGGAGATGGCGTGTGAACAGGACACAGCAGAGGACGGTGGAGTCACGGTGAGGACTGACCGGACGAGGACGAGGATCGGAGAGGACGAGGATCGGAGAGGACGAGGAATCGGAGAGGACGAGGATCGGAGAGGACGAGGATGAGGATCGGAGAGGACGAGGAATCGGAAAGGACGAGGATCGGAGAGGACGAGGATCGGAGAGGACGAGGACGAGGACGAGGATCGGAGAGGACGACGAGGGCGAGGATTGGAGAGGACAACGAGGACGAGGATCGGAGAGGACGAGGACGAGGACGAGGACGAGGATCGGAGAGGACGAGGATCGGAGAGGACGAGGACGAGGACGAGGACGAGGATCGGAGAGGACGACGAGGACGAGGATCGGAGAGGACGAGGAATCGGAAAGGACGAGGATCGGAGAGGATGAGGATCGGAGAGGACGAGGACGAGGATCGGAGAGGACGAGGACGAGGACGAGGACGAGGATCGGAGAGGACGAGGACGAGGATCGGAGAGGACGACGAGGGCGAGGATTGGAGAGGACAACGAGGACGAGGATCGGAGAGGACGAGGATCGGAGAGGACGAGGACGAGGATCGGAGAGGACGACGAGGACGAGGATCGGATAGGACGAGGATCGGAGAGGACGAGGATCGGAGAGGACGAGGATCGGAGAGGACGAGGACGAGGATCGGAGAGGACGAGGATCGGAGAGGACGAGGACGAGGATCGGAGAGGACGAGGACGAGGATCGGAGAGGACGAGGATCGGAGAGGACGAGGACGAGGATCGGAGAGGACGAGGACGAGGATCGGAGAGGACGAGGATCGGAGAGGACGAGGATCGGAGAGGACGAGGATCGGAGAGGACGAGGACGAGGATCGGAGAGGACGAGGATCGGAGAGGACGAGGATCGGAGAGGACGAGGACGAGGATCGGAGAGGACGAGGATCGGAGAGGACGACGCCCTGCAGCGTTTCTCCTGAGACTTTTTCATTTTGAGAGAATCAATTCTTCATTTCAGCCTCAGGTTTTGTCGCTTCGCCTCCAAAATCCTCCTCAAAGCTTTGCCAACATACGATTACTGGAAACTGACGGATGTTTCTTTTTTTGTGACTCCGGGGTTCGTTTTATTTCACAACGGAAAAAAGAGCCGACGTACGAGTGTGGTTCACGAACTAAGCGATTAAAGAAATGTGAAAATCCGCATGTCCGCTCCAACTCTGTCTTCGCGTTTCCCCTCCAGATGCTCCACCTCCGTCGTGGTCATGATGAACCTCGCCCTATCAGACAGCAGCTTCTCCCTCACCCTGCCGCTGCGATTGGCTTATTACTTCAACAATGGAGTGTGGGACTTTCCTGATTGGCTGTGCCGAGTGTGCGGCTACGGCTTCTACGTCAACCTGTACACCAGGTAACACACACACACACACACACAAACACGTTTCCATCAATTTGTCACCGAATCTGAAATCAAATCTCTGAAGTTCTGCTCTTCCTCCCTCAGCATCCTCTTCCTCACTCTACTGAGCTTACTCCGCTGGCTCGCCGTGTCCCGCCCCCTCCACCACAGCGCTCTGGCCACGCCCACTCGAACCCTATTGGTCTGTCTGGGAATCTGGGCGTTTGTGGCCGCGTGCTGTTCTCCCTTCTCGTTCGAAGGGGTGTCAACCAGGTGAGACTGACCAAAGACAAAATCATTCTTTTTATTGACTTTTTTTTTGTATTTATTGTATTTTAATTTTCTATAACTTAAAATGCTTCACTAAATCTTTTTAGATTTTTAAAAACTTTATTTCATGTTTTATTTTCATTACCTTTTTCTAAAGTTTCATAGTATTTTCAAAATGTAATATTGAATATATGTAACGCTCATGCTTTTTGTGTATGAAGACGAGCAATTACTGTACATAAAGATGGACGATGCATATTTTAGACAAAGAGAGATCAAGTTTAAAAAATATCAGGAAAAACGATTGGATTTTCTAGAATGTATCAGTCACAGGGAATTATTTATTAAATCTATTTTTATCAAATAAAAACAATAATAATATTTGAAGGAGTGGTCACAACCCACCCTGAAGAGTGTTCGTTTGGCTGGAAGTTGAAATAATTACAGATGAAGTGAAGTCGGAGGATGTTTCTTCTCTCTCTCTCAGGTCGGGGTTGCGTCATTGCTTTGAGCCGTCCAATCCGTCCTCTTTGGGGCTTATGCTGATCTTAAACTACGTGGGATTGGCTGTTGGCTTCCTCCTGCCGTTCATCACACTCATCATCTGCTACAGCAGTATCATACATCACCTGATGGCCAAATCCGACGTCCGCAGCAACGAGTCCAGCGGCATTTTGCGTAGTAAAAGGCGGCGTTCTGTGCACCTGGTTACCATGGTGACCGTGACATTCCTGTTCTGTTTCCTGCCCTATCACTTGTTTCGAACGCTGCACCTTCATGCTTTGTACGGCGGGTGGAGGTGTGACGTCCAGTCGGCGCTGCAGCAGGTAGTGGTGGTGACACTGTGTCTGGCGGCATCAAACTGTGTGGTCAACCCACTGCTGTACTACTACGCCACCAAGTCCTTCAGAGACAACTTGACGAGAGTTCGCAGCTCAGTGTTGTCCAGCACGGGTAGGTCCGCAGACACCAGAAGGTCAAGATGGAGAAGAGTTCTGACACCTGAGGAAACACCTGGAACATCTCACGTGGAACTTTATCATTGTGCTCTGCAGAGTGAGTCCACCGCTGAAAGTAGTCCGCAACAAATGCACCATTCTCAGTAACTGTACAGCAGTGGTGAAAGCCACTGTAGAAAATCAATCTGACAACAATACAGTCAAAAAAGAGGCGACGGTTGCGACATTGAATTGTCTTATAAAAACATAACAAGGTTGAAAAGCTAATTTCCGTTATTCCATCATTTTCAAATTACTCGTAATTTGCATCAGTCCATCCTTTTTCTTCCACTTCTCTGAGATTTGGTTGCCGAGGTCTTCAGGCTTCTCCTATGAAGACATATTTAATACAATTATATTATTATGTTTGTTTCAGCAGGCTCCAATTAGGTCATTTAATAAACACTTATTATAAACCCGTTACTACGTATATTTATGTATGGATTCTAAATGCTGAAATATTGTGTAGGCTAAAAAAAATCACTTATTAGTTGTTTATACCTTCAGCAGCAGCGGTTTAATTTGAGCTGTAATGTTTAGTGGTGTCCAGCAGAGTGGCAGAACACACATACACACACACACACACACACACACACACCGTGTTACTTTGGCAGCGCTGTGAATTGTGGGTATTTCCTGTAAGATCTTAGCATGTGAGCCTGATTTCTGACCTCTGACCTCTGACCTCCCCCCATCCCTTTTGTGTTTCATTACATCACAGGAGGAAATCAGGGTCATTCCTGAGAGACACAGTCAAAACTCACTCTCACACACACACACACACACACACACACACACACACACACACACACACACCGTGTTACTTTGGCAGCGCTGTGAATTGTGGGTATTTCCTGTAAGATCTTAGCATGTGGGCCTGATTTCTGACCTCTGACCTCTGACCTCCCCCCATCCCTTTTGTGTTTCATTACATCACAGGAGGAAATCAGGGTCATTCCTGAGAGACACAGTCAAAACTCACTCTCACACACACACACACACACACACACACACACACACACACACACAACAACGATCCTCACCATCAAGATGGAGACAGACATTTATGTTATGGTTCTTTTGTGTGTGTGCTTCCTGACCTCCAGGTGTTTCCTGACCCCACCCTCTTTTGTTGTAAAGACACACACACACACACACACACACACACACACACACACACACACAGAGAGAGGTGGTTTCAGACCCACCGGTATGAGCAGGTTTAACTTCTTTGGGCCTGTCTCTGTTCACACACAGTCGCGTTGTGACTGTCAAAATAAAAGCAGCTGATTCATCATGGGCCCCAACAGACAGACTGCTCCTTTAACATCTGGTCTCTGGTTCCAATGAGGCATCACGCCAGATGGGGGGGGGGGGGGGGGGGCGGGGGTCACGCCTCGAAGATCTTTTAAGTTCTTCTATGAGATGATCCACTCTGTTGCTCTGTCAGTGCACGTATAGACTGCATATGAAAATGTATGAAGTGAAGTTCTGAACCGTCACTGAGGTGACGTCAGCTGCTCAGTGATGGATGTGACGGTACAAACCTTGGACGGTTCAAACATCATATTGCGTTACCTTGACGATCACCAAAACATATGGCTTCATATGGCAAATTTGGGCCTTTTTTTAAATTCCACGTTGTTCACACAATCCAGGCGACGAGACCTCATTTGAAATAATCAATTCACATTTTTTGTGGCAAAATTGCACTTTTATGGCAAAATGAAAAAAAATGGTTGATGAACAAACAAGGTGTGATATCAAATATTCACAAGTTTTAATGAAAGATCTGATTATCCTAGATAATGTCATCGGCAAGTTATTTTCATAATTACTTATTTACTTATACATTCAAGAAAGAACATTTTCTCTATTTCCACCCAAAGTATTTATATTCAAAGTGAAAATTAAAACCATGAAATAAAAGGTCAAATTAAGTGATGAGGTAATGTACTGAGTCAGAACTTATGAGACAGTCAGTGGAAGTTATGATAAGGATGATGTTTAAAATCTGTTCATTCAAAGTTATGAGAACAAAGTTGAAAGATACGATTGAGTTCTAAATTCTATAAATACAATAAAACCCTAATTGTGATTCCCTCAGTCAAACATGAGAGACGTGAGGAGAGAAATGTGATTTATTAATGTCCTCTGTCTTGAGAGTGAATGTCGCTCGGAGTGAGACCTCTGTCTGTGTCCCAGCTCTGGACCCCTCCGGAGGGGCGGGGCCGAGCGGCGCGGGCCCAGCGGCCGCTGACTGGCTGCGCTCCTCCGTCGCGGGGACGCGCCCGCTCTCACACGCACTCGTCCGCCGCGCGGCCAGGCCACCGGCCAGCCTCTCTGCCCCTCGCCCCTGTTCCTCCGGGCTTTTTTCCGTTAAAACTTCCCGTTAACACCCGCTGTACCGGTGCCCCCCCCCCCCCCCTCCCCCCCCCCGGAGCGGCCGCGGGGGAAACGCCAAGAAACCGGATTAACAGAGTTCGACCGAGCGGCCGCCCCGCCGCCGAGCAGCGGGCCGCAACTCTCCTCCCGCCGGGGAAGTCACCGGGGAAGTCACCGGGGAAGTCACCGGACAGGCGACGTCACAGGCCCCGGGGGAAGTCGGGAGCGAGCCGCCGCCGGTTCACGGAGGAGACGAAGTGAGTGGAGTTCAAACTTTTCTGAACGTGTGTGTGTGTGTGCGCGCGCACGCGTGTGGGACACAGCAGCGCCCCCACCCTCTGACCGTCTGTGTCCCGGTACCGACAGGCCCGGACCAGGACCAGGACCAGGACCGCGTCCACTCCTCGTCGGTCGGTTGGTTTCATGGGGTCGGTGTGAACGGGTCCGCGCGTGGCCTCCACGAGACTCACGGCCCCCCCCCCCCCCCCCCCCCCCCAGGTTAGAGGTGAGTCATCCCCCCGGTAACTTGATGTGACGTAACGTGACGTCACAGGGTCACTGTGTTCTTGTCACTCACTCACCTTCATCCAGGTGTTCAACATGGGTCCTCGTGACGTCACTGTCTACGGAGTTCACCCAGGCTCCGCCCACACATGCCACTTTTACCCAGTAAAACTCATCAGTGTTGCCATGGTTACGCCTGGCGTCAGAGTTTTGGTGGAAACGCTGCCGCTTTCGTTTGACGAGGTTTGTGTTTCAGACGGACGATGACGCCCACACCTTCTCTTCTCTGATTGGTTCGTAAAGCGTCGCTAACACTTCCTGTCCAGGAACAGTTTCACCTCGTCGGCGTCGTCGCTCTGACTTTCCACCATCGCTGTTCCTTGATCGTAGTATTTTCTGTAACTGAAGCAACCAACTGCAGAGCAGACAATCTACTTCCTGTTTACACCTGAATGGTCACGTGACGTGTGTTTTCTGTCAGTGTGGACGGAGGAGGCGACGCCCCTTTCCTTTTGTTTGTCTGTTTGTTTGTTTGTCAGCAGGATTAAAAACGTCCTGAACAGTTTTCCAGTGAACTTGTTGGAGGTGTGGATTTTGGGAAAGGGGGCGGAGCCAGGGATGTTTTACCGTTGTGAGATGGAACGTTATTTAATATTTTCACTGGTTCCACGGAGAATTATTCATGGATCTAGATGAAAACCATCAGACACATTTCGTGGACTGATTCTCTTGAGTGTGTGAGATTTGGTGCAGCTTCATTGAGTTGTTGCTGTTGTTGTTCGACTGACTGACGTCTTCCTGTTTATCTGGTGGAGAATCTTAATCTTCTGTTCCGTCTCTGTCCCAAAGTTTGGCCTCACGTCTTTGTTTGCGACCAACGACAACATCAGATTGTTGTGAGCTGCAGCTCGACCAGCAGCAGCAACGTGTCCGCATACTTTTGGCCCACATAGCGTTTAGTCACATCGAGCAGAATAATAAGCAACTTTATGGAAGCAACGTTGCAGGCAATTTTAGAGGCTCTCTAAAGTTAGCCTGTGTGGCTAAAGCAGTTCTCAGCAGGCATCTCAGCTATGTGTGTGTGTGTGTGTGTGTGTGTGTGTGTGTATTTTTAGCTGCATGTTGTTTGGATTCTGCTCTGGTGTTATTAGGCGACACGACTCAACAGATAACACGAGAGACAGAATCATCTGCTTCATTATGGCAGGCGTGTGTGTGTGTGTGTGTGTGTGTGTCCTCCATGACGTCAAACATCCCGTCTGGAACAAAGTCTCTCAGTTCCACCTGTTAGTGCCCAATGCTAGTGCTCATCAATGGAATGGTGAGTTAGCACATGAAGCTGTAGTGTTTAGCTCAGATTGTGACTAAAGATGGACGACGTGACGGCTCCTCTAGAGTGGAGCCAAATCATCTGATCGCCCCCTGGTGGCGGGCCTCTGTATCATAAGCCCCATCCCCCCTAAATGTTTTCAAAGATGATTTCTGTCAATTTCAGTTCTTATCACACTGATGTTTTTGATCGTCTTTATATACAGTCAGTGATCGTCTTTATATACAGTCAGTGATTGTCTTTATATACAGTCAGTGATGGTCTTATATACAGTCAGTGATCGTCTTTATATACAGTCAGTGATCGTCTTTATATACAGTCAGTGATCGTCTTCATATACAGTCAGTGATGGTCTTATATACAGTCAGTGATCGTCTTTATATACAGTCAGTGATCGTCTTTATATACAGTCAGTGATCGTCTTCATATACAGTCAGTGATCGTCTTCATATACAGTCAGTGATCGTCTTTATATACAGTCAGTGATGGTCTTTATATACAGTCAGTGATCGTCTTTATATACAGTCACTGATCGTCCTTATATACAGTCAGTGATTGTCTTTATATACAGTCAGTGATGGTCTTATATACAGTCAGTGATGGTCTTATATACAGTCAGTGATGGTCTTATATACAGTCAGTGATGGTCTTTATATACAGTCAGTGATCCTCTTTATATACAGTCAGTGATGGTCTTTATATACAGTCAGTGATCCTCTTTATATACAGTCAGTGATCGTCTTTATATACAGTCACTGATCGTCCTTATATACAGT
>NC_061526.1:9682500-9687500 GCF_022379125.1 Scophthalmus maximus
TTTATCACATGTTTATAACAGATGATGATGATGATGATGGAATTTATCTTTTACCAACTTCAACTCCCTAATAATCCACATCCTGAGAAACGTAACCATTACAACAGTGGACATTTCTTTATCATTAGAAGGTATCAGTGTGGGCGGAGCCTAATTGATGTTAACAAGCAGGAAAATGAACTGAGCAGCAGAAGATTATTGAAATATGGATTATAACAGATTGATATTAATTGTTGTGACTGAGGTTTTTCTCTTTTGTCCCTAAATAATTGATCTTTAGTCTGAAACTTGTCCCCAAAGTTACACACACACACACACACACACACACACACACACTCTCTGAGTGCCTGACGGTGTGTTTTGTTTTCCCATGAGACCAAACGTCTAGTGTTTAACAGAGTGTGTTTAAAGGCCTGAGGCGAGGGGCGTTCGACATAGACTGACAAAGTCAAAGAGAGAGAGAGAGGATTCGTGAAATACAAACAGAGAGAGAGAGAGACAATAACAGAAAGAGACGGAGAAAATAGAGCAGAAGAAGAAGAAGAGAGACGGAGGTGAAAGTGAGGCAGCTGTGGTTTCCGTGGCGATGAGGAAACATAACAGAGGAGAGGAATGTAAAGCGAGAGAGAGAGAGAGAAAAAAGTGGAAACATGAAAGAAAGAGAGGAAGAGAGAGAGGGGGGGGCAGCATTGCTCGAACGCCCTGAATGAATTAGAGGAGAAAGATGGAGGACAGGAAGGGAGAGAGAAGAGTTGGAAAAACAATAGAAGAATAAAACGGTGAAGAGGGAAAGAAAGAAAGAAGAGAAATGACAATTAAAAAGGAGAAGGGAGAGAAGTGGAAAAGGTACAAAGAAAAGAAATAAGAGAAAATAGGGAATATAAAAAAGAAGGAGAGGAGAGGAAGGAGAACAAGAGGAGAAAAGAAGCAGGAGAAGAAAGTGTGAAGATGAAAAGAAAGTAAAAGAGGATAAAGAGAAGGACAGAATAAAAAAGATGGGGAGGAAAATGAGAAAACGTGAGATGAAATAAAAGACATGAAAGGAGGAGAAAAGGGGAAGAGAAGGAAAACATCAGAGGAATGAGGAAAGGAAAGAATAAGTGGAGACGGAAAAACTGAGGTTAGAAAGAAAGAGGCGGGAAAAACTCTGCTCGTAAAGTGAAGGAGGAACGACGAGGGGAGGAAGAGTGGTTTGACCATGAAACCAGAGGGAGAGAGAGAGAAGTAGCCATCTTCAATTAAACCTGCATGAAAAAAAAATACATAGACAATAAACATATTAATAAAAGCAATGAGATATATTTTTAAAAACTATTAGAGGTGAAAGTGATAAAATTGTCAAATAAATGTTTTAAATCACCAATAATCAATCAATAATGGCAAAAAATTTAAAATACAAAAGTAGAATCATAATATTGATATTTATTTTATTATATTTTTTTATCGATACTCCATTTTAGATTATAGCTTCAATATAATTATCATCTGTATAATAATTTGAATAGTATAATTAAGCAAAAAACATTATTTATTTTTTCAAATTTGAAAACTTTACAAATCAAACAGTACGATAATAATTATTTAAATAAGCTTTTTAAAATTAAAGATATAACATCGGCAAAACATTTTAATGAGTGACAAACTAATATTCTATTTTTGAAAATTTAAGAAAACAAACAATCCAACATTTATGTAAAATATAACTTTAGCTGACAAAATATGAATAAATGACTATTTACTTTGTTGTCGTATCTGTTTTTCTTATTATAATTTTTTTTTACTTTAGTTACCAACAAATATACATGAATGATTCAACCCCAACAAGGGACCTTTTTAAATATTTTTTTATTTTATTTTAATATTGACGCTATTTCTTCATTCTTCTTGCCCCTGTCTCCAACCCATGCTCTCTGATTGGCTGTTCCCAGGTGGAGAGGGCGGAGCTGCACAATGGCGGGTGCGTCGGTCAAGGTGGCGGTGCGAGTCCGTCCGTTCAATTCCCGGGAGACAGGACGCAACGCAAAGTGTGTGATCCAGATGCAGGGAAACACCACCTGTAAGACACACACACACACACACACACACACACACACACACTGTATGTTTCTTCTTTTTCAGTACATTCTTTTAGTTTTGCTCCGTTGTAAAAATAAATCCTAGTTGGTTCTCATCACTTTTTTTTCCTCCCTCTGTCCCGTTGAGTGTGAGTTCGACATCCCAGAATGCATCTGCTCATCACGTGACCTCTGAACCCGCTGCTATCACGTGACCTCACACTCGCCAACACACTCACAGAGTTTATTAATAGACGATGAGCAGCAGCAGGACTCTTTTTAGCCACCGTCTGAACACAATGAAGAATCCACTCGCATATTTATACAGTAAAATACTTCACTGAGATATAAAGGCCATATATTTTAAAAATAGAACAAAACAGAGATTGATCCAGAAATATAAATAAATATTTGAATTTCAACCACTGATGATGTCACAACACTGACATCACGTGTGTCGTCCACTTGCATCACAACAACAACAACACAGCGTCCTCACAGAGACGTTATCAGGTGGGGGGATTCAAACTCCTCCAGATGTTCTCCAGCTGTACTTACTCGTGTCCGTCGCGCTCGCAGCCAAGGTCGTTCCGTGAAAAGAACCCAGATTTGGCCCTTTGTAGGTTTCACCTGTAGGTCAGGTGTTACACTTAAAGTAAGCGGGACATCCCAATAACTTATTGTGAAGTCACACATGACTTCAGAAAGGTCGGACATTCCCCCGACAGACATGAAACGGGCGAAAAACAAAAACTGACCAGGAGTACGGTCGCCGTCCACATACTTGTGGCCATGTTGTGCACGAGGTGTTTGACGTCGCTCTTTTTTCCGTTCCAGGCATCTCCAACCCCAAACAGCCCAAAGACGGAGCCAAGAACTTCACCTTTGACTACTCCTACTGGTCGCACACAACGGTGATTACACACACACACACACGCACACACACACACACACACAAATTTAATCATCAGATGAACCACTAAATCCAGAGGTGTGTGTGCAGACCGAGGACCCCAGCTTTGCGTGCCAGCGGCAGGTGTACAAGGACATCGGGGAGGAGATGCTGCTTCACGCCTTCGAAGGTGAAACTGATGCCTGAAGACGATGCTGATGCAACATGTGATGCTATAGATGTAGCCGTGGCGCTAATGCCGAAGCTAATAGATGACGTTTTAGAGGTTTAAAGTTTAACAATTTTACGTAGGTTAATGTTTATGTGGACACTTTTGGATCAGGCGGACTAGTCCAGTTTTTTAATGGTTTTCTAACTTGAAAACCAAGGAATATTTTTTGTTTATCTTTTCCTCCCCCAGGATACAATGTGTGTATTTTTGCGTACGGCCAGACGGGGGCAGGAAAGAGCTACACCATGATGGGCAAACAGGAGCCTGGACAGGAGGGGATCATACCACAGGTAACACACCCTCTATATGTGTCTGATTAAATTCAAATGTATTAAACGTTAAACATTACAGGAAGAAGCTTCTCTGAGGCATATTCATAACAGCAGCCTCTCATGTGTCAGTCTCCTCGTCGTCCTCCTGTCCAGTGGAATTCCTGAGACTTTAGAACAACTTGAATCATAAATCCATGTGTTCTTTTAATAATTCTGATGACTGACGCTCAGTGTGTGTGTCTGTGTAGCTTTGTGAGGACCTGTTTCAGAGAACCGGAGGAAACACAGATCCAGACCTGAACTACTCCGTGGAGGTAAACTCACACTGATTCAGACCTGATCCGTTCTGTGACCCGTCGACAGGCTGACCTCCGTCTCGTCTCCGCCCCTCCAGGTGTCCTACATGGAGATCTACTGCGAACGGGTCCGGGACCTGCTGAACCCTAAGTCCCAGGGGACCCTGCGGGTCCGGGAGCATCCCATCCTGGGGCCGTACGTGGAGGACCTGTCCAAACTGGCCGTGACCGGGTTCACCGACATCCGGGACCTGATGGATGCCGGCAACAAGGCCAGGTCGGTCGTATGTTCTGCGGTTGGATGTCATGACGTGTGCGTGTGTGTGTGCGTATGTTTGTGTGTGTGTGTGCGCGTGTGCGAGTGATCTATGACTGTAAAGATTAACGACAAGTCTCCCAGAATTCAAACGGTGAAACATGTTTTCACACCAGCTCTCTGGTAAATGATGAAAGGCATTCTGGGAAATGTAGGATAACAAAAATGCATTAATTTTTGTTAAAAATGAATCAAACTTCAGACTTGAAAGTCTGTGTGTAAAAGTGTAAAATATGTACAGATGTGTTTAATTATTTAAATTTGATTGATTATTGATCACAGGACGGTTGCGGCCACAAACATGAATGAGACGTCGTCCAGGTCACACGCTGTCTTCACCATTGTCTTCACCCAGAAGCGACGAGACCAGATGACGAGCCTGGACACCGAGAAGGTGTGTGTGTGAGCGTGTGTGAGCGTGTGTGAGCGTGTGTGAGCGTGTGTGTGCGTGTGTGAGCGTGTGTGAGCGTGTGTGTGCGTGTGTGTGTGTGTGTGTGTGTGTTTAGTCCTTGAGGACTCCATCAAAAAGAAAAGTATTTAAACATGAAACTCTCTCTTCAGGTCAGTAAGATCAGTCTGGTCGACCTGGCTGGAAGCGAGCGAGCTGACTCGTCGGGGGCAAAGGGCACCAGGCTCAAGGTCAGAGGTCAACCGGTGTCATGCTGGTGTGTGTCTTCACTAAAAATCTGGAGGATTTCTGAGTAAAATGTACAATTTCATTTGCGTTACAGGAAGGAGCGAACATCAACAAATCTCTGACCACGTTGGGAAAAGTCATATCAGCTTTGGCGGAAATGGTTCGTCGACACATGCTTGATATTTAAACCCTGAAGAGTAAGAGATGATGCTTGTTCACGTCTGCAATGGGAAAAAAAGATGACGGTTTCTCTTCTCTCCTCTGCAGCAGAGCAGTAAGAAGAGAAAGAGTGATTTTATTC